>NW_019173812.1:0-52533 GCF_001646965.1 Fonsecaea nubica | reverse complement strand
GAGGACGTCCTCATCAACACAGGTCGCGATATAAGAGCCGCTTGCATCGTGCGAAACGTCCCCGCCGGTGAGTATCGGCTCGATGGTTTTGGCGGCTTCAAAGGTTGTTTTGTGGTGGATTTTGGTACCCATCGTCGCCGCATTTTTTCATTCCCGTATTCATGCCATTGCACTAACAGCCCCCGGATTCTTTTTCTAGAGTTCTATAATCCCCCCCCTTTTCCCACCCCCACAAATCTGGGGGAATGTTTCGGAAGGGCACGAATGCCATGCCTTGGCAGTGGCAATAGTCAGAAGGCTTGCAGCTTCTACTGTCTCTTCTCGCAATTCCATCTTAAGAGCATCCGCATTCGCTTGCTGGGGGAACTTTTGCAGTTTTTGCTTGTTCCCTCTTGCCCAAGATAAGAGAGACCCGTGAGCACCCCCAGAGCGCCCATGAGTTGACCGCAGTTGGTTTCGCGCAAGAGCACATGCGTGTGAATACGCGGGAATCACTCAGGCAGACTACAAAGATGCCCGCTCGTCCAGAGATTCCCAAGTGCTCGGTCGCTTGCAACTATTGCCGCTTGAAGAAGGCCAAATGTAGGGAGGACACTTCCACCACCAACCCTGCTGGACTACCTTTATTCTTTCTCTACAACTACTAACTACGCACAGGCACAGGAAGTCGGCCGTGCACAAATTGTGTAGTAAGTGGTCGCACCTTGCCCGCTCAAGCGCCAGCTGATTCGGATCGTCGATGAGCAGTCCCATAGAGAGCAATGTGTCTTTCCCGACAAGTCTTCCAGGAGGAAACCAAGTCACAGCCAGACCTTTCTAGAGCGACGTGTTGCTTCACTGGAGCAACTACTTTGGCAGCACGAAGCTCCGACAAGATCAACGCCTACTCCATCTGCTCCCGTACAGTATGTCGATGGGGCTCTGGAACAGCAACCGAGTCCAACATCTATTCAACCGTCGGCGAGGTCAGAGTCATCGTCCAAATCCCCTTCTACGTGCCGTTCATTCGCCCCACCGGATAGCTCTGACAATACATCGCCTGGAGTGCCAACCTGGATATCCAGCTCAGCGGATGTGGCTCCGTCTATCTTTGACATTCGTGATCTTGCACCCTCAGAAGTCAATCTATCACTGGCCGACCCGGTCTTGAACTTGGACAATGAGCCCAGCAACGGTTCAACATCAGCGATAGCTCCAACGTCCTCTGAAAATTTGCGGCAGGTGCCGTCGCCCACACAACAGGACGCCGGCCACAACACAGCCACAAGCGAGTCGAGTATTGTCGCGGAAAATGCTAGCGACCTGCGTGATGTGACACCTCCATCTCCTGTGCAGGAAGTAAGTCTTCTCCCATCAAGCATATCGCGCTCTTGGAGTTCAGCGGCTAAATCTGATCTATTAGGGCGACATCCAGGAGCATATTGGTACGATTACTAACAGGGGTTGATATAGCGAAGCAACACTGACAATGTGGTGACAGGCAAAGCCTCTTTCCTGACCATCTGCTCTCCACACGGAGTCGAGTGGATTTGCGAGCAGCTGGGTAACTCGGACTTTCACCATAGCGCAAGCCGGCTGGCGGTTACCATAACGCGATCGTTAAAGATGACGAAACCGCTCTCAGTCGAACGGCAACCCGATCCAGACTACGAGACAGCTTTGCTGTGGGCTACGGGTCAGTTCCGTGGCTGTCTCACGACTCAAAGATCTGTCGCTGACCCGTTATCGCTTCTTAGCATATTTTGAAGACAGCATCGAGCACACTCTGGGACTCGTGCCTCGCCAGGCCTTCGAGCGTAGACTTCAGCAGCATTATTCGCACCCTCTGCCTGCTGATAGTGACCCGCCATGGTACAGCCTCCGAAACACCGTGTTTGCGCTAGGAAGCAGGCTTGCACTGTGCCGAGGCAGTGGACCTATGAGCTATACAACTGCACAGAGACAATCTTGGTTGTACTTTGAGAATGCCATGGCTGTCCTCACCAATCTCCTCTACATGCCATCAGACATTACTGCTGTTGAGTGTACCTTGCTCATGGTAAGCCGAATCACCATAACGTACTGCTGCTTAGTTTGGCTGATGTCGATACAGGCGTTGTACTGCGAGGCTATCTCAGCGCCTTCTCTGGAATATATGTTGCTGTCCACGGCAGTCCGGTTAGCCTACTCCAAACGTCTGCATCTACAACCCCCTTCCTCATGTATCCTGTCCGAATCCGAAAAGGTGACGCGAAATTGGTTGCTATGGGTATTGTACATGTACGACAAGCACGTTGCCTGTAGGTCTGGTCGACCCTCGGTAAGAGCCATCTGTATCCCTGGAATGTCTTGGTGGATGTTCTGACGGAATTCATCTCGTAGATGATTCGCGACGATGATATCAACGTTGCTTTACCGACCAAAGCCCGAGAAGACACCTCCACGGACCTGGGCCTGCTACTTGCTTCCGTCCGCCATGCCCAGATCTCCTACGCCATCGAGAGAGAATGTTACGGGACGAAGGTCGGGCTCCAGTCGATTGAGGAGATCTGCAAGACCATCGAGAGACTAGACACTGAGTTGCGATCCTGGTATGCAGACCTGGGACAAGAATATCTTCTCTACACGCCCAAGCGACCCAAGGTCCTGCACCCTCGGATTAGCCACATCCACTTCCTGTTCCTCCAGCACTGTTTTCACGGATCGATGTGTGTGCTGCATTCCGCCATCACACAGCCTTGGAGGAGCAATAAACTTCAGCAGAGCCAGAGACCCGAGCACGTCAAACAGATTCAGGAAAGCTGTAAAACCATCGCAGAGTCATCTCGGGTCATCGTCCTCAATTCTCAAAAGTTCCCGATCGACGCCACGACCCCTTCTTGGTGAGTCTTTTCCAAGTCTGCGCCTTTTCGTTCAATTGTCGCCCTCTACAGATGCTGACCATAACCTCTTGTGCCAGGTTGGTTTTCTATTTCCCGATCCTCGCAACCATGAATCTGTTCCTCAACACGGTGCGCTCGCCCAACAATCCCTCTGCGCAGTCCGACATTACCTTGATCGACATCGTTGCCGGGACGTTCGCCAGGCTCGACTATGCCAGTAGCGGGCACATGAGCATAAGTTTTCCTCGAGAGGTCGCTGACTATGCTCGCGCTCTGGTTTCCAAGTCCCGCGAACAGTATCGAGAGCCAGACTCGCGCCAGTGGACCTCGGATCTTGACCAATTGTTCAACCTCGACGCTGATATGGCGGTTAGTGGAAAAGCCCCTGCTTGGCCATTCGAGCGAATCCCTTGCTAACGCATGCCACGATCAAAAGTTCACAAACATGGACATGGTAGATTTCGAATCGTACGAATGGCCTCTGATGCCTTCCAGCTGTTCTTGACATCACTACGATGCAGATGAGTTGCCTGATACAACCACTGGAAAATGCCGAGGCGATCCTTTGAAGTTCACGAAAACATATGACGGATGTTGTTTGTCGACCGCTGTCGGCGATCCATCTGTAGCGAACGAGAAAAGGCACTGGTACATGGATCACAGCCACTCTCCCACGGGGAAATAGGATTACTGTGTGATGGCACTACTCGGAGATGATTACAAGTGCACCAGACACCACAACTCGCTCGTCTCCTCTGTGGGACAGAAGAGAAAGATGGTAAAGAATGGCTCTATTACAACCATTCAACCACGTGAGTCATCTCCATGGACAGCCTCCGCCAGACGAATCTGACAATTTTCGCCAGATGCTCCCATCTTCGTCTTTACCTCTGTTGGTATTACAGTTCGAGGGTAATGTGCCCGCGTCAGCTCCATAGAGGCGCAACGGCCACGTCTGCGGGTTTAATAACGTGCTGTGGTAAATGTGGGCAACATACTCCTAGCACGATGTTTCGGACTGTGGACCAGAGCTACACCACATGACATGACCACCAGCTTCCGATCCGTTGAGAAAGCCTCGAAAAGCGGCTACTGTGATATTATCATATATTGCGATTTTTGGATCTGGATCTCTATACTACCACAGAGAATCTGACCAAGATTCAGCGAGATGGAGAGATGGTGGAAGTGCTGGAAGCAGATTGAAACCAAAAAGACTTGAGAAGGACTGGTCAATCACCGAAACAGGAAAAGGTGTAGCGAACCCTCCGTTCAGTTCACGTAGAGGACAAGTTCGGAAGAGAAAGATGTACTCGGTATGAGGGGGCCCCACCAATTCCCCAATTTAGTTACCTTGATCACATTACCCAATTTGGCCGGGGAGTTGCGTGTCCCCGGCTTCCGGAGGGGGAGAAGACCATAGCCCTCCTAGTCTCCCAGAAGCTATCCGTCTTCTACAGGACCCTCGCGCCTGGGAGAAGTACCGCATCGGAGTGACAACTTCGTTTCTTACCTGACTTCTCGTGAGTAACCACTTCCTCTGACAGAAAGAGGGCCATTGGGCTGAGACAGACAATTGGCTTCTAGCATCAACCTCGACTTGAATTGACCCACCTGAGGCCAAAAGCCCCTCAGTAAAAATGGGCTACAACACAGAAAAGACGGAATGGCCGACATTCGAGATCAACAAGGCCGTCAAAGAGCTCATCGACCAGTTTTTCTGGCAGCTAGACCAGCAGGACCCCCAGGTTGGCGACATTCTGGCGGACGACATCTTTGCAAAAACCGGAAAGGCAGAGTTTGGAGGACACTTGTACACTGGACCGGAGGGTAAGTCTGCGCTGCCCCGCTTTCCTCCTCACACTCCGTGCTCTTCACTGACGGCTGACTGGCTGACTGGCTGCTGTCACAGAGATTCGCAAGTCCAGAGACAATGCGTGGAAAGTGATATCCAGCCGCCGCCACGAAGTCTTGAAGGTCTTCTCAGCCGACCTCGACGGCAGCGATCTCCTCTTCATCGGCAATGTAGCAATGGGCCTTCGCAACGGGAACAGCGTGGCCGGAGAGTTCACCGGGAGGCTTCGCATCGAGAATCCGACGTCGTCGCAGCCAAAGCTCCTTCTTTATCAGATTTGGGCGGTACGTTATTTTTTTTTTTTTTTTTTTTTTGGTTCTCTTCCTTTGTTTTTGTCATCGTGGACACGGCATTAACGACTTTTGGGCCTATCGCAGGACTCTGCACCGCTGGTCAAGGCACTGCAAGGAAACTGAGAATGCGGCGGTATTGGGGGCAGCAAGCGATTAAGATCGAGGGTGAATCCATCAAGATAGTCTCTATTACGGAGTATCTGTCGACTCTCGCAGATCGAGGACCCCAGAGCCGGAAGCGGTGGAGGTGGCTGATATAGTGAAGCCTATGTCTGCGACGAATTGTCTCTACAAGATGTATTGCAATTCTTTGATCACTGAAAGACCATCCTATTTCTGATTTTCCTTGTCTGACCGCTTCCGACTTTGACCACGTCTCCAACCTCAAGCGATACGGGCTCTTCAGGAAATCTATGATATCAAACAGCTTCCAACATTTTCTCTCCAGATTCAGAGCTTGCTCGAGTATGCCTTGCCAGTATCCTCCTTCAAGTACTCATCCTTGGCGAATTTCTCGTAGAATACCAAGCTGCCAGGGTTCTCAACTGCCCCGGACGGTGTGACATTTTGACCCGAGACGATCTGCTTGACGGCCAATTCGATCTTCTTCCCGTTGATCGTGTAGGGGATCTCGGGGGTCTGGAAGACGAAGCTGGGCACGTGCCGAGGGCTCAGGGCGGTCGCGATGGCAGACCGAACGGCAGCAACTGTGGATTTTGGAAGAGGCCGGTCGTCTTTCATCTTGATAAAGAGTATGACGCGCTCATCCGAATCTTGCGGCCGACGCTGGCCCACGCAAAGGGTGTCTTCGAATTCAGGAAACTGGCTCACCACGTTGTAGATTTCTGCCGAGCCAAATCGAACACCCGAGGGGTTGAGTACGCCGTCACTTGGGAAGAGTCAGTCTGAATAGAAACACACACAGGCAGGCATAGTAGGCGGAAGAACTTACGATCGGCCTAACATAGTAAAGCCACCTGTAACGGGCGACGACGAGACGAAATCCCCCTGAGTCCAGACATTATCGCCAAATCGGTCGAAATAGGCTGATCTGTACTTTTCCATGCCCTTCTCGCCCCAGAAGAGAACTGGCTGAGAGGGGAAGGGTTGAGTACAGACCAACTCTCCCGGCTCTCCAGTGTTTTTGATCGACACGGGATAGTCCTTCGTGCTGTCCAAGATATCAACAGCCATGCCCAGGGCTGGAACTTGAATTTCTCCCGAAAACAGAGGGCTGGTGGGGTCGCCTAGAACAACTGTACGCGAGAGAAGGTGAGCTCCATCGAAATAGAAAATGTCAGAGTCCGGCCGACCTACGTGAGCATGCCATGTCGGTTCCTCCACTACCCGACACGAGATGGATTTTTCCCGGGAATCCAGCATCGTAAAACCACTCGCAAACCTTGGCCGGTAGGACCGATCCTGTCGAAGAGACTGTTCGCAGGCTACTTAAATCAATTGATTCCCCTTGCGAGATCAGTAAAATGTCCATCTTACCAAGTGAGGATTCTGCTTACTGGGATTGAGGTGCTTGTCGTGAAGGTCGGTCAAGAACCGTGAGGAAGTGCCGAATAATGATATTCTGTCAATAAAGAATCAGTAAAGCTTTTAATTGATCTTGTGCAATACTCCTGTACTTGAGTTTCTCAACCATGCGTAATGTGATCAGAGGATCAGGATAGAGCGGAGACCCGTCATAGAGCACAACGCTGCCTCCATACGAGAGGCCACAGAGAACCATGGCCCACATGATCCAGCCGGTCTAAGATGTGTCAGTGAGAGTATTTGGACAATGTTTTGTTCAGGGGGTGTCGCACGGTAGTATACTGGTAGATGGTGTCACCTGGTCGAACATCCAAATGGAGCATATAGTCTTTCTTGATTTGCAACAACATGGCCTGCCAGAGTCAATCGAGTCAGCGTTAATTCATCCTCGGGCGTTGGATCCCCAGGTCGAATCAGACTCACACATGCACTATGGACAATGCACTTTGGAGCACCTGTCTATACCCACGTCAGCCAACATCATATTACCCAAGTCCTGAATGTGAGACTTGCCGTGCCAGACGAATACACGATAAATCCGGGTTGCCTGAATGGCAACTGGGCAAAAGTGAGCTCCCTGTCCGGAGCTCCGTTGACAAATTCGCTCCACGAGACAACGTTGGTCTTGCCTTTGGTTGGGTATGGGATCTCCCGAACGATCACAACACCGAGCTCGAAGTTTCTCGTCTTTCGCAATCTGGCGAGACATTCGTCGCACTTCTGAACCAGAGGGCGCCGCTTTCCGTTATACTGGACCGAGCTCTCGAAAATCACCACTTTCGGTTCGATCTGGTTCAGTCGCTGCATGATGCCTTCGACGCCCATATCAGGTGAAGACGTGGACCAGACGGCACCCAAGCTCAAGACGGCGAGACAGGCAACAATCGCTTCGAGACAGTTGGAAATGACGGCGGCGACGCGATCACCGACCGTCACCCCCGCCTGGGCCATGGCGCTGGCCATGGCTTTGACCATCTCTCGAAGTTCGGGCTTGGTCACTGGCCTGATGACCTCGCATGCCTCCGAAACAGCATACAGCGCGACCTCATTCAGCGTCTCGATGTCCAGTAAGTGCTCTGTAAAGTTCATGCGGACATGGGGAAAGAACTCGGGCGGAGGGTACATGGCAAGATTCTAACCCGCGTTAGAGAGACAGACAAACCCCATTTTCAGGTGAGGAATTTAGTTTACGAACAATCCGTTCCATCGCCTTGGTAGGCACTATCCCGGGCTTTATCTGCTCGTACTGAAACAGCTCGACCCAGAAGTCAGGCGCCGTCCGAGGATCTGTCGACCATGCATGTAGGTCTGCAAAGTTTCGCAGATTCAGTCCTCTGCTCGCATTCACGCGCCGACGGAATATGTCCATGTTTGTCTGCGATGGGTCGGCATGTTGCCAGAGCTTGCGCGGTGCAAGGGTTTTCGACATGGTGACCCTGGGTTCTTGGACAATTGTATGTGTGCAATGTGGGAATCTCCAGGCGATATAGACGAGGGATGCTGGACAACGGAGTCTCCGCCTGAATTACAATCGAGCTATGCAGTCTCTCAGGGCCTAGGACTGTACGAGGGCATGGCAGAAAGCGCCAACCAGGTAGACTAACTATACTCGGTACGTGATGCGGCATCCCTGAGTCGGATGGCCATCGAAGCCGAGGTTACCAACTGAGCAACCCAAGACCTTTACCACACGGTAGTTTCAAGCCTCGTGAATGGACTTTGCACTAGTGAAACACCCTTCCGGAAGGAGTGGACGTCCCGGAAACCGTATGTGGCTGTAACTAATGGGCTGTCTAGTATTGGAGCCTCGGCTCAAATGTACCGGAGGCGTATTTTCCGGGGTCCGGTACCCCGCGTCAAAGTGCATTGGAACTAGCCAGATCCATCGACTCTTAGGGCTGCTTTTGTATGTGTACGAGGACCCACCATTACTAGCGTCTTGGTTGGCTGTACCGAGTACTTCACACATAGACACATGGGGGTAGTTGGAGGCATCAGGACAGGTAGGTATAGAACCATGGCGTCTGGGGTCAATACCTACACGAGCACCTAAGTACGAGTCGTCAACCTCACTTACTCCGGCTTGAGAAAGCCCACTCTTGACTCGTGCTGCGGGAGACGAGACCATCACCACGTGACTGCAAAAGCTGACTAGTAGTTGCACGAGCCGAAGACAATACGTGAGTATGGGCAGCACAGTGATATTGAATAGCAGGCACAATTCCTCACAGGGTAATCCATTTCTTATCCAGTAGATTAACGATTGTAAGTCATTACTCTCTGGGTCTGGACACCTATCACGCAGTTCGCAACATACCGTGACCCGACAGACAGTTTGAGTGACGGAGCTCTTTGGTGGTGTCTGGCTTTAGATATCTCCTGCTCATGCCCCGACATTCACCACTCGGTCTTCTCTTCCCGCTTTCAATTCGTTCCTGCCTATGATTCTCTTGGGAACATGGGAGGTGAGTAGCGTGTCCATATCACGCATGACGAGGGCAGCAATCGTCGAAACCAGACCAAATGCGAGCGCGGCATAATACACATAGGCATAAGCGGCTGACTCTCCGTCAAGGATGGCATTCATTACCGTGGTCAATATTGCTGGGCTGACTCCCGGAACCTGCTCCAGGGCACTTGGCGAGCCAGCGGCGATCGCGGAGAAGAGGTCAGGAAGAGAGCTTTGAGGGAGACCAGCTTGAAGTGCGGCGGGAACGACATGGCTCTCCAGCTCCCCAGGTAGCTTATCTAAAGGGTACAAAGTCAGTTGTGGCAGAAAAGGTGAACGAACGGTACATAGATAGTCTTACTATTCAGGATCGCCAACAGAATCGCTGTTCCGATGGCGCCAACTGCTGTGCGAGTACCGGCCAAGAAGGAGAAAGCTGACCCCAGCTCTCCGTCATTTGGGGCAAGCAATTGCACCAGGGCGGCAGTTTGTTGTTCGATCACTCCAATGGGAAGACCTGCGAGGAAAGAGCAGGCAATACCGAACCCTCGATTGTGCCTATTGCAGTTCGCAAGAGCACCAGTAAATGCGGTCATCCACGCGGATAACAACACAAGCTGCCACTTGACGCGTTTGATGACCCCCCATAATGGCCCCAAGAAGACCATTCCACCCCAGACCGAGATTCCGAGGGTGGTCGATAGCCACGCTGTCTCTTGCCATGATGTTGTCGGTGTTTTGTAAATAGTAGCAGCCTCTGTGGTTGGCATCGCAGTGTTAGCATGTCATTTCCACGTAATGGGCGAGTAGCTCCATCCGGAGGACGCGAAGCATCAGAATTGATCGACTTACGTGTTGGCCAGATGATGGATAGACCGATGTAAGCAATACCACCGACGCTCGAGCAGATGATGACCATGCTGTATCCTCGTATGTCTTTGAAGGAGCTCTGGGGCAGAAGGGGCTTCACCTGAGCCACATAAATTTCTCCAACCAGTCAGCCCATTTTGACCACCAAACCAAGATACTGCTCTGCTACTTACCATAGACGACAAACGCGATCAAAACCAGCCCACCAGAGATGATCAAACCAAGAACCGTTCCGGACTTCCATGGATACGTGTTACCGCCCATCTGGATACCAAGAATGAAAAGGACCAAGCCGGCCGTCACCAGGAAAGCACCACCGTAGTCGATCTTTCTCAGTTTCTGCCTGAGGGAAAGTTCGATTGCCAATTCTTTGGGGAAATAAAACACAAGGTAGAGGATGATCGCGACACCTGCACAACAAATCATTAACAACAGATGTTTCCCAAGACGTTTCGTAAAGAATGAGCCTCACCGAGGACAATGATATACACGTAATAGATCCACCGCCAGTTGAGATGTACGACGATCGAGTTACCTATCGTCTGCGTGTCAGCATGGTTTCAACAAAGCACGAGCAACAATGTATTCGAACTCACCGAAATACGCGCCTAGACCTTGAGCAGGAAGTGCAATCACAGTGACAAGGCCCATGCCGACAATTTTGTGTCGGTTAGGTAACAATTCTGTGGACTCAAAGTCAGTGTTCTTTCATAGCTCGCGCGGGAGCTGGTAGGGATCTTCTGTACCTGTCGCCACTACCATGAAAGTGAATTGGGCGCCAGCAGCTGTCCCGATGAGAGCCTTGTTGAAACATAGTGGTCAGTAGTCCACCAAGAAGTGAAGCTAGGCGCTCAAGTCTTGCTTACATTGGCTCCAGCAAGAGTATCAAGGGTATTTGCGGTACACGCAACGATTCCTGCGTCCAACAGTGAGCCACAATGAGGATGAAATTTGCGAAACATGGTGAGGAATCACCTCCGATCAAGCCGAACGTATTGAAAACGATCATGGTCCAGCGTCGGCCAAGGATATCTGATAAATATCCCACGAGGATATACCCAACGGCAGTGCCCATGGTCCAGACAATAGAGAAGAGACTCGCAGACGACTTTGAGGCATCTGTTTCCCCGTCAGCGTCAGGGTTTTCCGTTAATGATTTGACCTTCTTCATGACGACAACGCACTGGTCGCTTGGCCGATAGCGGTCAATACCGCAGCAGGAGCAACAAAGCCCCATGCACAGGAGAAGAGTGCCAGAGAAATGGCACAGAGTGATCCAAGCTGCAGTCCAGCCCTTTGTTAGCATGGTAAAAGTCAACTGTAGCGGTGAAATTGCGTGTAAGGAGTCGAGATACTCCAATATCTCATGGGGAAAGACGACAGAGGGTGTCCTACCGTGTACGGCTCCAAGAGATGCTTCCAGCCTACTTGTGCAACATGGTAGGTTGCCTCTGCCGCAATCTTCTCGACGATGATCTGCTCGGCAGTGGCAGAGTCCGCAGTCTCGATTCTGATTACATCGTCTCCAGTCTAGAAAGCCACGGGGAATGATCAGTATGCCATGCGTCAAGATAACATAGAATTGATCAAACCTGCCTTGTCTCCTCGATCCATGGCTGGCTGCGAAGTATTTCTACCTAGCGTCTGTAATATTGTTGTTCAGGGGGGGCAAACGCTGTAACGAGTGGGAGAAGGTCCCCCAGACGAGGGGACTCGAGCTGTCTATCCATATAGTACCCCCCGGGAGAGCCGTTCTCGGCTCGAGACCTCTTTAACCCTCCTCCTCCGGGGCCTCGACCCGAAGAAGATTCTCATAGGGACGTTTAGGTCTGTATTTTCCCGCTCGGAGGACTCGAAACTTCCGGAACAGAAAAGAAACGTGTGAAAGTATATTAGAGAACTAGTCTAGATCTCTCGTCTCTCAGGGTCTACTATTGTAGTCGCCAGTAGTAGCGCCACCTTGACTGCAAATTTACGACAGCTTGACAGGTGCTGGATTTCTGGGGTGGGTGGGGGATCATTTCCGGGGCCCCGTGCGATAATTGCCTGAATGGGCACTTCGAGAGTGGCTCGGGGGTTAGGCCAAGTCAAGGTGGTCACGGTAGAGATAGATGTCGTTGAACAAGCGGAGGAGGATTGAGTGCCGTCAAGGACGATAGTGTGGCTTTATCAGTAGATTCGATGCTCAAAGATAATGAATGCAGATAATTTATTTAGTTATGATATATGCGTCTTTCGCGCCCCATTTTATATATCTACAGTCAAACTCACAGAATACTTGCATGCTAGTCTTCAGTGCTTTCGCTTCGCGTAAATTGTCCTGCTCGAGATCCAGCGACGGCAGCTCGATTGAGCTTGACTCGATTTGTCGCACTGGCCGTGATGGCATCCTCCCCATTCTTCACGCCGTTGCTCAACCCGGCCTTTGCTCGTTGCGACATGAAACCATTGGGATCGTAAGGGTCGATCGGAATGTCCTGTCCCACAGTGTCGCCGAGCAAGATCTTGAGTGCCTCAACCACCTCGACGCCGTTGCGCACACTACCGTCCAGTTGCCGCCAGGCTACAAAGTTATCTGGGCGCACCAGAAGCGCCCCTCCCCTGCGGAGTTGAGACTCAGTCGGCCAACGGTCGTCTCGGTCGACATATGGGCATGGTCTGAGTCCCGAGGCCAGTGGGCCAATCTGAGCAATACTGACCTTGACCCTCAACTCCCCGACGACTCCCTGAACGGCCTCGATCCAGGCAGACCCATATTGGTCAGTGATGAGCAGGTAGTCGTCCGTTCTCTTTATCAAATCATGCGTTGACAGAACGCGCTGGGCACGGTCATCCCGCTCCTCTAGCCAGACGTGAGGGAGTCGATGGCCAGGCCTACTTGTCTGGATATATGTTTGGCCGAGAGGGTCAACTGGAGGTCTCTCGGTGTTGTCTGAGACCAATACGCCACCTCGCCAATAGCTGAATCCCAGTTCGAGGTCCAGCGCAGAGTACTCAACCATTTGACTCTTGATCAGATATCTGAGCTGAGCACGGAACGTTTCTCCAATGTCAGACTCTTCGAGCAAAGCTTCCATGCGCGCGCGATTGACTTCTGTTTGTCCAGGAATGAAGCCAACGGCTGCGGCAACCATCGCTTGGTTTGAAAATGTCATCAACCTGATTTCCACAACAAGAATTAGCTTCCGTTCGTTTGCCAGCCATCCCAGTAAAGCAGACAAGATGAGGATAGTGCAAGGAAAAAACTTACCCCCAATCGCAATTACGCTTGCCAACGAGACGTCTTTCTTGCTCATAGGTGTCCAGCAGCTTAGGTGATGCTGTTCCTTTGATGACTTGCGCAAGCTTCCAGGAGAGATTGAATGCATCTTCGATAGATGTGTTGAGGCCCAGCCCGGTAGTCGGTGGTCCTAAGCCAGTGTCATCTGAATGGGTCGAGAGAGAAAACAATGATCAGACTCACGTCGATGTGCTGCGTCGCCAGCAATAAATATCCTCCCTTCTCTGTATTTGTTGGCCAAAACACGCTCCAGCACCCAGTGGCTAACAGCGCATATCTTGATTTCTAGGTCGGGTATCTTGAGCAGCTCTCGGATTCTCGGTACGAGCAGATGTTCCTGTGCCTCTGAAAATCGCGCTGGGTCATCAACCCGGAAGCCGAAATGAACTGTCCAGTTCTCGGAGTAGCGGCCGAACGTGGGACCCATGCACACGACCGTTCCACTTCCAAGAATCGTCTCGCCTTCGGGGTTGATGAAGTTTGCAATCAAGGTTCGCTCGTCCCAGTACTGAGACAGGTCCGCCTCGAAATGGACTGAAACGACGTCGGCGATATCTGTCGGCCCTTCGAGAACAGCGCCAATCTTGGGGGCAATAATACCCCTGCCGCCTTCTGCAGCGGCCACATATTGCGCGCGATAGGTGATCTGTGGGCCCTCCGGAGGCTGAACAATCACCAACACATGGTCATCGTGCGGGATAACATCGACGACCCTATGGGAGAACCTGATATTGCCAGGATTCCTCTCCTCTGCGATTTCCCTCCAGATAGGCTCTGAATGCACCAGAGGCAGGTTCGCAGGTCTTTCAGGAGCAACCCGCCTATCCAAAGTTAGCAGGATTGTACGGCAATGTAAGACGCATCCGTATATCGCACATGTACTTGTGGAGTAAATCAGAGCCCTCGTCACCGCCAAACGACGGACTGGCATACAAGAGCTTCCGATCATAAGGGCCCATTCCCCCCAGGGAAGTCGAAAAGGTGACCTGGCTGATGTATCGGCTGGGGGCGCTCTCGTCTCTAATCCGGTGTGCGTAGCCGTGAACGCGAAAGATTTCCAGGCTCCTCTGGTTGAGGTAGTGTGCCTTTGGCAAAATCGAGGTGCCGCTGTGCTTTTCGAACAAGATGTGCGGTATCTCCCTGGCGGAAAGGAAGATGGAGAGGTTCAAACCGCACCCTACGTGTGTGTTCAGCAACGAGTATCTGATATTAGAAGCATTGAGCCAAAACAACTCACCGCCACCGCCAATGATGACCACAGGTACATCTATAGGTTCCTGACTCTCTGAGGCCATGCTGTCACTATTTTCTAGTGGTTGTTCGACGTGTGCTACTCTAACAGGTAATAGAGGTTGAAAGACGGATGCTGATTTTATTGTTTTCCTTTACAGCTCAAATTATTGCATGATTTGGGCATGCTATTCATGCTGAGGTTTAATCGCTGGCGTACAAGTCATTCCACGAGTTCTTCAGGGGGGTCTTCCGGATCGCGGAGGCACTGTCCGGCTCAGAGGCTTTGGCCGGACAACCCTCGTGGGCGCGGAGGGCTTCTTCCGACTTCACATTTTTGCACATCGAGTTCTCAATCGGGCCAGAGCCGTAAGGGATCGGAAGAGACTTAAGGGGTGGGGCGAAAAAGACGGAGGGAGTTGAAACGCCCGGACAGTGGAGCGTCTCGACTGAATAGTCGTTGGCACGAGAGTAGAGCGGCGGGAGACTAGTGTGCACTAAAGTTATGGACGACAGTGCGGGGGATTATGTAATATACATACGCCGAGTACTAGGTGAGTCTGTATATCAGTATTCCCCGGTCAATACCATGCCAACACGTGACCACGAGCATGCCCGTTGCTAGCCTTTTGTTATGGCCATTATATAGATAACCTCAAGGCACTGAGATCGATCGATCAACCTTTTCACTGTAAACGCACCGAACTTCTAATGATGTCGAAGACTCCACCCGCCATCGACCGGCAACTCTATCCCGGTGATTGCACTGGACGCCTCGCCTAGCAAAAACACCACCGCCCGCGCGACCTCGTCTGGCGTTATCTCCCGGCCCAGGGGACCGAGTGGCAGAGACCGTCGTGGGGCGTTACCATCCGGCGTCTTTTCAGGCAGCGTCTGAGGGGCAGAAGGGCCGGGACAGACGCAATTGATGCGGATGCCGTCGGAGAGATGGTCCAGCGCGGTGGCCCTGCTCATCCCGACGACGCCGTGGGCGGCGGCACTGTAACTGGGAAAGCCTGGGTCGCTGGCCAGGCCGTGGGCAGCCGAGACGTTGACGATGCTGGCCGCGCTGGATTGTCGGTTGGCCTTTTGAGCCAAGAATTGACGCACCTCTGCTCGCATGGCCAGCCAGACCTGTCATGACCAAAACACATAGGTGTAAAACGTCAGATCATCTCTGTTTGGTGATTGACGGACTTGAGAGTTAGAGGAGGTGGGTACACGTACACCTCGCTGCCAGCGCTCCCCGGCCGTGGTGAAAGTTGCCCAGGGAGCCTCGGTCGTCTCGCCGTAGAACCCATCCGGCCTTTCGCAGTTGGCACAGTAATCGATCTGGCCGAACCTGGCGACCGCAGCGGCGATCAACTCGTCCACGTCACGGGGTTCTCTCGAGTCGCACTTTCTGCTGAGTATCTGAAGGTCCGCGTGCCCCTGGGTCAGGGCATGGCACTCCTTGACCACCTCTGCGAGACGACCCTCGTCTAAACCACCGAGGACGAGCTTCGTGCAGCCGCTTTGGACGAGTAAGTGAGCCACGGCCCTCCCATCTCCTACCACCGGTCAACCACGATGAGCCAGTGTATTGCTAAGCTTTTTATGTAACAGAGAAGGGCTTATTAGATAGATAGAGCCTTACCTGACCCAGCCCAAATAACGACCGCGACACCCGGAAACGAAGACGACATGGTGGAGAAGAGACGAGGAAGAGCGATGGGAGACGGCGATCTCATTCAAATACCAACCTTACAATGGCGGTGTCTCATTCTGACATTTTTTTGGTCGGGTTAATTATTGTTCATTCCCACTCGGCAACCCATGCATCTGGCTGCATCTATAAGATCATGAACTCTCGGTGTTGTCCCACTGTTCTCGGCTGGCGTGCGGAGTCGAGTCAAGTCGGTGGATCTACGGCCTCGGTGCCGCTACCATGGCATAATGCTCATTGGTGGCAGGCCTAATACCTTACATATCTTTTGTTGTCTGGTTATTGATGAGGCCGCTGTTGTAAGGGCTATGCATAACAAGAGAAATCTGCCCAAATCAATATTTTGAAGACGCGTTGAGGTACCGCGGTATTGAAGCATACAGGTATCAAGGTATCCACGGTATTCACGTATCCATCCCAGACGAGAAACAAAGCGGAAAGGGGGAACAGAAACATGTCCCTCGCCCTACCAGGAGTCTGCCTGATCACTGGAGCATCCTCAGGTACATACATCTTTCCTTTCGCTTCGCTTGCCTGCCCCTTCTTTTTCAAAGCGACATCCCCTCTCCCCGTACTCCAATAGAAATCCCCACGAACTGCGCCTGATACGCTTGACGTCCTCCAGGCATTGGCAGAGGAACAGCCGTGACGATCGCCCGCGCGGGATGCCCGTCCCTGTTTCTCGCGGACATTGACCTGGCCGGGCTCGAGGAGACGAGGAGGCAGATCCAGGAGGAGCAGCAGGGCAGCGCGGCTGCGATGGTGAGGGTGGAGATCCAGCGCACCGACATCGCCGACGAGGCCTCGGTGAGGGACATGGTCGCGTCGTGCGTGGCGGCGTTCGGACGGGTCGACTACGCGCTGAACATTGCCGGGGTGGTGCCGCAGAGGAAGAAGATCGTGGATCTCGACGTCGAGACGTACGACAGGACGATCCGGGTCAATGAATACGGGGTGAGTTTCTCCCCAAGAGGGAAAATCTTCTATCTCTCCCTCCCAAGTCTCATCTACATATGTAGATCTAACTCTTCCTCGCCGCTAAAAAGACCTGGCTATGCCACCAAGCCGAGATCCGGCAAATGATCCAACAAGACCCGCGACCGGGCCACACGGGCAGGGGGAGCATCGTGTCCGTGTCGTCGCTGGCGGGCCTCAACGCCTCGAGCGGCATGTCGGCGTACTGCGCGTCGAAACACAGCATCGTCGGGTTCGCCAAGGCGGACGCGCAGGACTACGGCCCCTGCGGGGTGCGCATCAACGTCGTGTGCCCCGGCATGATCGACACAGAGCTGTTTCGGCAGACGAGCCCGGCCGACGCGCCGGCGCAGTTGGCCGCCATCACGCCCGTGCGGCGGCTGGGCACACCCGAGGACGTCGCGTGGCTGCTCATGTTCCTGTGCAGTGATATGGCCGGGTTCGTGCACGGCGCCGTCATCCCCTGTGATGGCGGGCTCGTGCTGCAGAGGGGGGTCATCTAGGTAATCTAGGCCGACGGTCCCGTCCATGAATCGAGGTCAGGAGGACATGCGGTAGGATTGACACTACGTGACTCTACGCTACTCAGCGAGGGGGAGTGGTGGGAGGGTCGTTGTTCATAATATGACCTCCAGATACTCGGTATACATATATGCAGGTTAGGATCCTGACAGTGCTGAAAAGGGGTCAAACAACAACTCTTCGTGCAACCAAGTGTCAAACTTTTCATATTCTGGAAGCCTTTTACATTTGTTCGCCTTAGGTCCTGCTTCAAGGGTTCCACGAAAGTGACATGGGCTGGCACGGTTGGCGTTTCTCCCTTGGTCCATTCATGCATGTGGATGGTTATACTCACATGGGCCTCTCTATGAAGTATCAGGAACGAAAACCCTGGTGATCCTTTTCTTGTCTCTCAGTCCAGGACGCTATGCTTGTAATTGCCCTCGTCATCCAACAACTTTTGGGACTCTTCCCATTCCGCCCGTGCAATCCTTACACACCTGTCGCTGCGAGGGGTCAAGAGACACCTAAGAAAGACCGGCAGATCAGAAACCTCGGTCGGTCGATTAGGTGGAAAAACACACGTCAAAAGTCAAAAAGTAAAACAGGGCTTCACTCACGGGAACGGCAATGGACGAGCGGCGATGGACTGGGTCACCTCGTCTCGGTCGACTTGGATTTCTCGGCCCTGATCATCCCTGGCCTTGGAGATGTTGAATGTCCACAGTAAGCGAGCGGTGGCCAGGAACAGCGTCTTCTCTGCAACATGGATCCCGGGACAGATTCGTCTCCCGGCGCCAAAGGTCCAGTTGTCCCGGTCTCTATAGTCGGATGCGGACGAGGCCTCGTGGAAAGTGAGGTCGGCGTTGTGTCGGGTGGGGTCAAACTCTCGAGGATTTGGGAAAAGGTCAGGGTCGTTGTTGGCAGACCACACTGCCAACACAATGGTGCAGCCGGCTGGGATTTTATATCCGTCCACTTCATCGTCTGTGAGGGCGGCGTGCGGAATCGCGCCACTGATGGCAGTAGGAAGCCCTAGATAGAGTGATCCATAGTGAGCCGTACACAGAAATATACTCAATGAAGCCAGGAGACAACTCAGCCATACATCTCAATGCTTCTTTGGTGACTTGGCGAATATAAGGAAGCGATTCGAAATCGTCCATGGTTGGCAGCCTGTCCGGGCCAACGACGGTATCCAACTCCTTCTGAGCAGTTTCCTGGACAGAGGGAAATAGCATCATGGCCTTGGACCTTTTTGTCAGCCGATACTCGCAAACACGACTCCGCAGGATGAAACATTGTTCGTTTTACCTTGATCATGCCGGCGAGAGTGTTACTTGTCGTGTCTGCTGCTCCTTCCATTGCAATCCCTGCAATGTAAGAGGCCGCATGGTCCGTGAGAAGAGCTCCGTTCTCGGTGCCTTTCCAGGACTCTTTCGCCTTGCTGATGTCGGTCGAAAAGCCTGCAGAACCAACCAGAGGGCCGCTTCAGTCAGTAAACTTACTTGACGACACGGCTGAATCCTGCGTATGATTCCAGCACTCACTGGGAAGGGAGTTGTCGCCCTCGGCGGCGCGCTTTGCCGCCTCATACAACTGGCGGAATTGGGCCCTTTCTCGATAAAAGACGTGCTTGGCCTTTCTCGCCATCGGGTACAACCACGACGGCATGGCGCTGACCAAGGGCCTCAGCTGCGGATACCAGTCCAAGAGCTTACTTTGGTTCACCATGACGAAGAAGCCGTGGGTGTTGGTGAACAGCTCCTGCATGACCTCGCTCTTGGGATCGAGGACGCGGAACCCGTATGCCATGCTCGTCGCCATGCTCAACGTTGTCCGCGTGATGAGATTCTCAAAGTCGTCAGGGTCTGACAAGAGGTCTACCAGCATCTGTTTGGTCTCCAGATCCTGATACGGCACATAACGCGCCGCCTTGTTGATGTTCAGAAATTGATGGTAGAGCTTACGCTCGACTTTCCACAAAGAATCGTAGCCTCGCATGATGATCCTGGAGCCTTCCCAGATATCTTGCATGTAGAGCTTGGGCCGATCCGAGTAGTTGCCACTCCGTTTGTCGACGACCCTCTTGATGAGTTCACCACTGGTCAGAACGACAACGTTCTGGGAGCCCAGCTTCAGTGAGAAAATCGGCCCGTCTGTTGGTGCAGGAGAGAATAAGTGAATGAGAAATAGGCCCATCTCCTGCCCCTGGCTGTGGTCGACTCACACTCTTGACCCCATCGCTGATACTGCAAATGTAGGTCTCTTTTGGGGATTTGGTGCAGATTTCCAATAAACAGTCTCGTCGGCGGACCTCGAGAGCATCGTGAGCGGCAGTCCTCAAACCCGAATTGCCCGTCGCATCAGGCGAGCCACGCCATTGATAACATCTCACTTACCAGGCGGCGCACCCTTCCATCGAGACGTCAACGAGGCCAGTTTCAGCAGACATGCCGCTAGGATCACCAGCGGCGGCAAAAAGAGCAGAAGTGACTGCTGCGAGACGGCTGAGATCATGGTTAACGCTCAGTGCAGCTTGTGTGAGAAGGAGAAGTATACGAGTCGGGCAATTTCGAATGGCCACGATGATATTCAGCAGAAACGCGCTCGTCAGCCCATGTCATCCGCAAACCCCAGCACGGGAGCAGCTGGTCCTCTCATGAAGCTCGGCTTCGGGCCATCCATGATCTGCCTTGCCTTATGGCAATCATTCCTCTGCAAAGCGCCGAGTGGCTCGGCGTGAGATGCGACGACATCCTCCGTAATATTCAATATGACTGGCTCAGGATCCATGCCTCGGCGCCCCAACGCCAGCAATGAGCGCCGAACTATCACAAAAGACCGAATACAACAAGAACATGGTATCTTGTGCACGGTACGACGTTCTAATAGTCTTGTTGTGCTATGTACATTTCCTTCTCTCTAATAGTATCATTATCTGTAAAGGTTGCCGCTCATCGCGCGCAGCTCTTACACCTTCTCTCGCTTCTCAAACTCGACCACCGCCGGCGCCATCGGCCTCGAAAACAAACTCGAGTAATCCGTGGGCACCAACGGCTTGCCCTCAATCTGTCGGAATTTAACCAGTCTCACCATCGTCGCGAGCACCGCGCCAAGCTGTACATAGGCGAATTGCTCGCCAATACACCTATGTCGGCCTGCGCCGAACGGGAGATAAGGGGAAGAAGCCCCCTTGCTGATCATGCCGTAGCCGTAGTCTTCGAATTCTTCCTTTTCTTGGCCCATCCGCGTGTACGCAAGAGGATGGCCTTCATCCCAGCGATGTGGTTCCCATTTCATGGGGTCAGGGAAGAATTCGGATTCTCGCGAGGTCACGCCTGGCGCGGATAAGAGTGTGTGGCTGGTCGGTATCTGATATGTTTTTGTCGAGGTCGGCGTATTGGCCACGATGGCCATGGGTGACTTGACCTTGCGAAGAATGCTGTGGATCGGAGCGTGTAATCTCAGTGTCTCCTTCACCACCTTGGCATTCAGGCTGAGTTTCTGAAGACTCTCATATGTCAAGGGGGGGAGGTCATTTCCGAGCACACGCTTCTGCTCCTCCAATAATTCCTCCTGGATATCGGGTCTTGTCGCCAGTCTCAACAGAATCCAACTCGAGGTCGACGACGAAGAGTGCTGGCCCGCCATCAAGAGCGCGATCATCATATGTGCCACCTCTCGATCCGGAACTGGCGTGCCGTCCTTGTACACGCAGCCCATCAGATTCCAAATCATGTCTTCGTCTCCCTTTTCCCGCTTGCCGCCCGCAGCACGTCGCTGTTTGATAATTTCCATGTATGTGTCCGTCATTTTTTTCTGTGCAATATCTCGCTTGCGGTTGTGTGGGAGAGGAGCCCACGACAGCATAAAGTTGATGGGCGAGAACCCCATATCTAGATCATGATACAAGTCGGCAAAGGTCGAGTCGAACTTGGCCCGCACTTCAGGGCCCTGGAGAGATCGGGATGCCGTGTAAATGGTCAATTCGGCCATGGCGGGGATAATGTCGATTGTCCCAGAATGAGACCGGAAGGGTCTACCTTTCTCCACAAAGGCCTTGGTTTCACTCGAGATCAGGTCCACGTAGGACTGAAAGGCCTCCATAGTGAGCCCGAATTTCACAAACTTCTTCTGCTCCATCAGTTTGGAGTTGGGGCAGTCGTACACGACACCTTCCCCAAACACCGGTGTGGTCAGTCCTGTGTAGATTTCTTCGGCATTCACATCCTTCAATTTGCCATTCAAAATGAACTCGTTGCCCTTGGTGCCCAAACAGACGGTGACTCGTCGACCAAGCAGGATAAAGGTAAAGACGTCGCCGTATTTCGCTTTGCATGTGAAAAAGAAGTCGAAGGGATCCATGCCGTACCATATCCTAAAGTTCAACCGACAGTCAGTCAATCAGCCAGCCAGCCAGCGGTGTATTCCCTTTCTGGATTAAACGTACGTATTTCCCAGCACAGGAAACCAACTCCAAACCTCCGGCGGTGCGTTTTTATCTTTGAACAACAGTTGTCTTGTAACATTCCATGTCACAGAGATCACGAGGAAAGCGACGAAGCCGAGAAGAACGAGTTGCCAGGTCGGGAGGGAACCAAGGAGGCGCTCGGCCGATTGTGACAGCGTCGCAAGCACACCCATTGCTATTCCCAATTGCGCCGAGCGTGAGGACCTTGAGGCGAGGAACCGAGGGTGTTGAGGGTGTCGGAGACGGAGGGCAGAACGACAGAGTGAGGAAACGAATGTGATTGTCGTGACTTGAGGACGAGAGTGTTGGGGATGGTTGGCAGCGCAGCCGAGTATTTGACCAGTGGCCACCAGAAAATTAATTTGGTCCGAACTTGTACAAAGGAGATGATGCCAGGTACGTGATCATCGTGATTGGTGGAAGCATCCACCCTGGCCACCCTGGATCAATCAACCCGAATCGAGCCACTTACTCGTAGCAGCGGCTTGGGCGGGTGGCACCACTGCACCTTGTTTCTCCCCTCACGGCTCAGCCTTGTCACCCCATCCACAGCCTTGCCAGGGCTGCCAGTGGGTGGCCAGGTACCAATCATCCATACTGTCACGAGATCTGTTTGGTCCAGCTATCTAGATACAAGTACAATGCTTGTAGCCCGTGAAGCCCTCTATGCGTCTTTGTATCATCTACTACTAATACAGCCGCCCTCTGCGAGAGAATCTCCTACAGCTTCCCACCAACAACCCCTTTCAAATACCCATTGCTCTTCAGCCACTCCTGCACATCTTGCCCGTCCCGAGCTAACCAGTTCGCCTTGGCACGGATACTGTCCATGCTCTGTTGCAAGCTGCGGTCAAATCCCTTCTTGTCTTTGCCTTCAAAGAATTCTTGAACTTTCTTCAGCTGTGCATCGGAGGTAAAGCCTGCCGTACAGATGCTCACCACACTGCTCAACATGGTCATGCTGGGAGGTAGCTTCTCCACGAGTTCATCCCAATTGGTACACATCCACTCCCACCTTCTCTCGATGCCTTCCGAAGTAGTTCCCAGGCCGCCAATGGGCATGTAGATGTCTTGCATCTTGACTTGCCCGCTTAACGCAAAGTCAAGTGTTTTCTTGATCAGTTGAGGGTCCTTAGCACGCCCAAGAGTGCGCAAGCAAGTATTCTTCTCGTCCGAGGTTGGCGCAGAGTGGTACCTCGCCACCAGTGCATCCCATTCTTTCTCTCCACCGTCTCTCAGCGCCATTGCAAATACCGATGACCGGAGGTTGGGGTGGATCGCAGAATAGTCTCCTTGCATGAACTTCCCAAACATCTCCTTTGCTGCGGCCTGAATCTTCGCGTCGCCTGCCAGACCTGCGGACCCAAACATCAGGCTCTTGAACTGACTCAGGATGTGGTCTTCATTCTCAGCAAACTCCCATCCCAGCTCGTGGGCCTTTGCCGATGTCAGGTTTAGCTGGAACGCCTTGAGTGCGTCCTTGATCGACTCATCCTCAAAGATCCACGTATTCCTCACGGCGTTGATCCGACTCAGAATCTCGTTCCAAACCACAAACTGGGTCTCGGTATTGAACGACTGCAAGAGGCTCAGAATGCCAGAGGTCTTGCCGTATCCACTAGCGGCGAGGGCACCGGCATCAGCGATCATACCCGCTCGATCTTCGACCGAAAGAAGCCCCTTCTTCGCTGCTTCACCAAGCTTGGTCAGTCTCTGTGGCGTGTAACTGGTCCTGTAGAGGGCCGAGTGGTCTGCATTCAACTTGTAGAATTCCAGCCCGCCCTTGATGGGGAACGTCTGTTCCCTCTCCGTGAGCATTACACTTTCATCCACCCCATCTTTTGTCTTCAATCCGAGAATTACCGGGTAGAGAACCTTGTCCTCTTCGGGCTTGACGTCACCTGTGCGCAAGAATCTGTTTTGTTTGACTGTGATGGTTGAGTCCTTCTCATTTTCCGTCACCGTGATGACTGGATACCCAATGTTCTTCGTCCAAATGTCCATCACATGGGCCACATCCTTGCCACTCGCCTCACCCAAAGCGTTCCAGAGATCGCTGGTTTGTGTGTTTCCCCAGGCATGTTTCTTGATATACCTCCTTACCCCGTCGATAAAGGTGTCTTCGCCGAGATACTTCGAAATCATTCTGAGGACTGCGGACCCCTTGGAATAGGAGATGGCGTCGAAGATCTGATTGATATCCTCGGCACGATGCACAGGTACCTCGATCGGATGCGAACTTCGGAGACCATCCAACCCCAATGCTGATTGCAAGGTGTCGATCACGAAGGTCTCCCACACCCGCCATTCAGGGTAGAACTCGTTACAGCTATACCAGCTCATCCAGGTCGCAAACCCCTCATTGAGCCACAGACCGTCCCAGAAGTCCATTGTCACCAGATTTCCGAACCACTGGTGCGCCAGCTCATGCTGCACAACTTCTGCCACTCTCTCCTTGGTCGCAGCACCCGCCGACTTCTCGTCAAAGAGGAGATCCACCACGCGGTAAGTGACCAAACCCCAGTTCTCCATTGCACCAGCGGCAAAGTCTGGGATTGCCACCATGTCCATCTTGGGCAGTGGGTAGGGAGCTTGAAAAGCCTTCTCATAGAATGCTAGAGTTTTGGCAGCAACGTCGAGTGCAAATCTTCCATCTTCCTCGTTCTGCTCCGGGGTCATCCACACTTTGATGGGCAATCTGAACTTGTCGGTAGAGATCGATTTCAATTCCCCAACAATGAATGCCAACAGATAAGTCGACATTTTAGGAGATCGGTTGAATTTGACAGCCTTCCTCTTCCCAGCTATGATGTCCGAGTGCACAGTTTCGGTCGATGCAACATCCATATTGGATAGACATGTCATGCCCTCGTCGGCAATCAAGGTGACGGTAAACTCTGCCTTCAATGCAGGCTCATCGAAGCAAGGCATTGCCCTTCTGGCGTCAGTGGCCTCAAACTGAGTGACAGCCAAATATTGCCCGTCCCTCCTCTTGGACCTGTAGAATCCAGCCATCTTGTCATTCAATTGACCCGTGTATGTATGTTTCAACTGCACTTTCTGGCCCTTGGATAGCGTCTTTCCTTCACCAAGCTCAATGGTTGTGGTCTGTGTGTCCGCATCGTAGGATAGTTTCGGTGAGGATGTGACCAGGGCACCATCTGCGTGGACGGTCGTGGAATGGATCTCAAGCTCCACAGTATTCAAGGAAATAGAGGTGCTGTCCTTTGCGACGTCGAGGTCGATGACAACAGTGCCCTCGAAGGTGAACTTGGCAAAGTCGACCTCGAGGGTCACGTCATAGTGTTTTGGAACGACATTTGTAGGTAGCACGACGCGGCCTTGGGTTGTTGCAGCACCAGGCGAGTCGGACATGAAGCGGCACATGGTGGAGGTCGGAGACGCTGGTCGGGAAGACGTTGCTATCGCAGAGCTCCGGAAGGGCAAAGGCTCCAGAGAACGATATTTTGAAGCCCCGAGCCGCGAGGACGACAGAGAAAAGGGTCTTGCTTGTAACGTCGAAGGTCGCACAGAAAGTTGCTGGTGGCCTGGACGGATGTCTATGTGGTTCTTGACGTAGGTACAGAATGAAGATTGGGTTTGGAAGGATCGTCGGAGGTTCTGGGTTTGCAGTCGCTGTGGTAGGATCCGGTGTTTAGCAGCAAGCCTGGAAAGAGACCGTGTGTAGAATGGCTGCATCTACTTGTAATTAACCGCCTGACTTTCTCAGCAGAGAAAAGGTCAGCCCCCTCTAGAATCACAAAGTCAAAGGAATGGGGGGAAAGAACCTGGATGGAGGGATTCGCGAGTGAGGCCTAGAGGCAGAAGGTCTCGTGCACCAGCTAAAGGTGCCAGCCAGCCAGCCAGCCAGCTAGGGCATCCAGTCACCTTCCTACTTCGGCTGGGTGCCTGGCTACTAGCGAGTGGTACCCAACGGGGCAGGTGCGGCGACTTCAACTCTTCCTGCGCTGCTTCGATCTTTTTTCTTTCTCCAACAAACCCTTCGCTGTCTATGAATCTTCTCTCCAGCACACCCTGCATTCCTCTCGCAGCCAGTTCGATCCGTGCACACATATCCTCTGTCTCGTACTCAGGCCCTGCTGACCACAGAATCCATCTAACCCCTGCTGCACAAATGTGGCAGGCCTGGTCCTCAAACATGGTCTCTCACATCCAGACTAAGCCAACTCGATTTACCAAGGCTGTCACTCCGTGTTCTGACACAAACTAGCCCCCAGCCTCGTTCGCCTCGATCACTTTCCATCCTTGGATCGACAGACAACTCACAGTCAATGGTCCGATGATGCATCCTTTTCCTTTCGTTACCCAGGCAAGAACCGGCATCAAAATGCTGACGTCTCCGTGCATTCTTGATTTGTTTTGTTCTTCATTCTTGCCAGAATGAAAACCCCCAGCAAGTTTGAGGAAGTCACTTATCTAAGTGGGTGATTCTCCATAGATGTCTGGCACATTGTTGGGAACTGGGACTGAAACTGTCATTTGAAGAGGGGAAAACCACGAATGTCTCTTTCTCTATACTGAGATTTAGCTTCAATCTCCTGGCCATAAAAGAGCGCCGCCACCATCGTATAGACAACCTGTCTCATAGCCCCTTTCAGTATAGACTCCCTTTCACCGTCGAGAGTATAGCACAGCAAGTACCCGGTAGAGACACACGACAAGATCGCCCAAGCCCGCACAGAAGACCAATTCCGGTTCCCTAGCACCACAACCATATAACCCCATCGAAATTCTTGGAACCATAGCGCCAGCCTCCATCGCATTTTCTTCAAAGTTCAAGTCGTCCGTGATCTGCATGTCGTGAGCGGGTATCTTGTTCCATTCCGTTGTCCAAAATTCTCCTTGGACGGATCAAAGCTCGACCGCCTCCAGCCCCATGCACATAAGCCCGGTGAGCTTGCTCAATTTCATCCGAGTTCGATTGAAGAAAAATATAAACGCCAATAATATGCCAGGATCGTGATGCCGAACGCTGTTCAAGAATGATTGCCACCGTCGCCTCAGCCCAAGCACAATGCACAACCAGAAAAGGAAAATGCAGACAGATAAAAACACGTAGGATAATTACAAGCCAAGAGAGCCTACCCGCACACGTTGAAAGTGTCGTGGATCCCTCACTCCCGGCTGAGAAGTTTGAACAGATGCCCGGGTATACGCCAAGTCATGGTCACTGGACAACGCACCTCAAAGCCGCGTTGCTCAATTCAGCGTAGACAAAGTGCTCGGAAGACGTAGTCGTGATTTCGTGAATCTCGATCAGGTTATGATCGTGGAGGAGTCGCTGCAACACCTGTAGCAGGGTGGCTGCCGCGGTGTGGAATGGGAGGAGATGCTCTGGTTGGGGACGCAACAGCCGGCGCCGATGCACGCTTCTGGATGACTTGAAGCTTTCTCCGGATGACGGTTAAACGTTGACGAATGCTCGCCACCACTGTAGAAGGCGTCATTAGCCAGGGAGTTTTCGGACGCATTCAAACACAACTTACAGTTCTTCACAGTTCTCCTATCTTCAGCTTCTAGTCCGTTGATCGGAGCCAGATCCTCTTTTTCATCTTGGTCACTGGTACCACTGCCGTTCCTGGATACGTTGTCGTCATCGTTCTCCAGGACAGCTTCCAACATCCGGATTGCCGTCACATACGAGATCTCGCAGCCGGCCAAGTCTTCATTGGTCAATTCATTTATCGCAGCCGCGCGACTCATTTCCAAGGCTCGGTCATACATGAGCTTTTCAGCGGTAATGCCAGAGCTAACAACCACTTGGTCCGCTGATGTCCCTAAGCCGGCGCTTGACGCAGTCGTAGAAGAAATATTGTTCGGATGACTGGGATGATCCTCGGGGAGCCGTCGCTGGCTATCGATGAGTTTCAGCCGAACCAAGTCTGCCTTTTCGAGAACTTCGTTGAAGCGATTCCGAATCCATTGCACGACATTGTTCATCCTTTGACCCGTGGCAGCCGAGTTTGCGCTGGACCGATACGTGCCGTTATCACCGGTAGCCTCAGTGCGATTCTTACGCGCCCACCATCGCGCTGCAATGTCCATGCCCTTGGCGAGCAGAGCCAACGCTTTGACGTAGAGAACCAAGGCCTCTTCTGCCACAACCACGACTGCTTCGATGGTGAGGTCTTCATTGGAGGCTCCAAATGGGATACCGGTGACATTGTCGCTGGAGGTGTTGCGCAACCCAAGTCCTGGATGTGATGGGCCGGCAGGAATCAATTGTTTATACTTGACCTCAGCGAATCCATATACAACATCGCTTCTGGTTGCAATTTCCTCGACATTTTGAACGAATTTCGTGTCTTCATCTGCGGCTGGTGTTCCCTTAGAATCCCCAATCATGACCAAGCTGCTTTGGGCTCCAGGATATGTAGGGAATGGGCTATAGGTGATTGGAGGAGATTTGCCGCCACGAATCAGGTTTACTGGTGGAGAGAATCCAACTCCAAATAGTCGACCGCTTGCCATGTTGAGAGCCTTTGAAATAGCCGAAGTTGCTGAGCTGGGACTGGGACCGTACCGGCGTTCGTAGGAGTTTTGCCGTTGATGAATCGACTCGGGTCTTCTCCCTGAAGCGATCTGGACAGCTCGAGAAGCGCTCGTCTGGGCGCCCGTTGCTGAGCCCGGCGCACCCTGTGTCGTGGCTCGGCGGACCATGGCTCCTGATTTCGGGGACATGGCAGCCTGGAGGGAATTCCTGTTCAAACGCGGACTGGCTTCGAGCTCGTCAGCCAATGCGTTGACCTCCACCGCCTTCTTCTCCACCAGTACATAGTCTCGCTCGAAGGCAATATCCTGTGCAACCCGCTCCCTCTCCTTCTCCTTCTCTTCCTGCTCCTTCCGCAGGCTGGCTTCCTGGCTTTCGTCGTAGACTTGGCCACGCAAGGAGGAAGGGGGTAATTTATGCGAGCCTGTGCTGGTCTGACGGGCCATCGGAATCGAGGATGGACGCAGTACAAGTTCCTGCCTGGCGGGTGCGGTAGCATGAGGATGAAGAGTTGGACGGGCATCAGATGGACTTGTGGGCGAGGCCAATGTGGCCTGAAGTTCTTCGTTTGTAATTCTTTGCGTGATAATTTGATCCTTTGTGCCAGACAATCGCCCACTGTGTCGTCGTGGTGTGTTCTCTTCCGAAGCGGTCTTGGAAGAATCATTATAGGGACTTTCTGGTTCTCTGCGGGATGCCGGACGGACTAGCCCTACAGGATCAGTTCGACTGTTCCGCCGACGGTCGTGTTGGGGTTGAATGGGCTCTTTGGGAACATCCTCTGGGTGCAGGCCAGGAATAGGACCCGCCACGATCTCGTTGCTGAAGAAATCGGGGAATGAAAGTCTCTCCTCGGGATCCCTCTTAAGGAGTGACCGGATGAGCTTCTTCATTTCCTCGGTGATTATGTATTCGTCCCCGAACCTGATCTTGTCCTCGCTCTTCTCGATCTTTCGAAGCAGCTCGACATGATTTGAAGCTCGGAACGGAGGGCGGGCCGTCATCATCTCGAAAAGCACGGTTCCCACGGACCATAGGTCAGCCTTTGCTCCGTATTTCTCGTACCGCAAGATCTCTGGAGCCATATAGAGTGGTGAACCACATAGGGTCTCGGCCAGGGCTGTTGAAGGCAGTGACCGAGCAAATCCGAAATCTGCAATCTTGAGCATAGGCAAAGATTTAATGCCGGTCACTGGATTCAACGAGTCGTCACCGACTTTATAAGGCATAGGATGTGGCTTGTGCTTTTCAAAGTATTCCGGAGACGGGTTCAGCAGGAGATTCTGCGGTTTGACATCTCGATGAATGAGATTTCTTGCCCGTAAGAATTGCAGAGCACTGGCGAGTTGCTTTAGGAAGTGCCGGACCACCACCTCATGAAGGCCGCCGTGTCGAGGATTGGGATATTTGACCATCATATTGCCCACCAGGTCACTGTCCTTGATCTCATTTCGTCTCTTGATAAAGTGGGAGAGGTCACCCAGGGCAACATATTCCATGACCAAATGTATGTGAGCACTCGATTCCTTGCAGTCGATGAGGGCTACGATATGAGGATGATGAAGGCCTTTGAGGATTGAGATCTCCGACGTCAGGTTATCCTTCAACTTCTTGTTCAGCTTAGACATATTGACGGATTTGATCGCCACAATGCTTTGCACCCCCGAATTGGTCTAGAGAAAGGTGTCAGTATGTCTTCCAGAACGTGTGGCTTGGATGGACGAACCGTATGGATGGCCTTGTAGACCGTTGCAAAGCTGCCTCGACCAATCTCTTCATGACGCTGGAAACTGCCTATCCGCTCCGACTCCTTTGACCTCTTGGAAGTGGATGATTGAGGAGGTGTGGACGCCATATTCTCCCTTCGCCTCCTCCGCCTACGTCGATGAACAAGGGTGGTGACGGATGGTCAGGCGAGGTGAGGTTGCTTCGGAGGTTATCTTCTACGCTGAAGAGAAGGATCCAAGGGGTTATGGTGGCCCATGGATTGCTCGGGATAAAGCGAACAACTGCGGCGGAAAGGGTAAAACGACCGATGAATGGATGGTTTGAGTCAACAGGTAGCAGGCGACCAGGGCTCGCTCAAGTCGTAGGAGTGGAGATGGCGCAATTGAACGGTAGGCTGCGTGATTTCGGGAGGCTGCGCAATTGTAGTGCAAAGAAGCTCAATAGACTCTGTGGGGGAGTAGGACTCAAGGTGCAGTGGTTAAGTCTAGATGTACAGCACAGATGAACCTCAGTTGGCCGGTGAAGATGGCGGGTTGTGAGAGGACGTGGTGTTAGTTGGGCGCGCGACCTCTGGGGGGAAATCTGTGGTTGGACGAGAGACGAGTGACGTGTGACTTGGAGGATGCGGAGCACTGCACTACCAGCGCAACGTACAAAGAAAGTAATGCGGCTTAAAGGACAGAGAAACGAGATAAGGAATCGATGAAGTGTTTGAAGTAGGACCAAAAAATAAACTGTAGGCAAAGGGAGATGCTGGATTCAAGCAGCGTGATGAAGGGGGGTGTGGGAGGAAGAGAGTCCGGAGTACAGTCAGTAGTATAGGGTTGCAGGGTTACAGGGCGCAGGATGCAGCAGCGTGCAGCAGCACGCACCGTACAAGGCCTCAAGGAAGTTAGTCATGCAGTCATTCGGTGTCGATAAAGAATTGTCCGATGTCTGGACGAATCTATCATCACACCAGCACCCGCCCGCTCCCAACGGGTAAAGACGTGGGTGATGGCGTGGTGTGGATGCTCGAAGGTCCCTTGTTCTGCCTGCGCTGACAGCCCACCTGCCCTCGGACTTTGGGGGAAAGGCGTGGGAGTGAACTTGTGACTCCTGTACCACTGGCGTCTACTGGTCCTCGCACGACTAATCCGGAGTGATATGGATGGAGCAAGAGATAAGGCACCTGGCCACCAGATGGTGGCATCATCTTCCCACCTCTCGCCTCGCTTGCTGATCAAGGCTGCAGTGCCAATCTTCCCCAGACACCTTTGTCTCTGTTTGCCACCAACGAATCACCACCTTCGAGCATCTGACTCCCACTGCGCCCAGTACCTAACGGAATCGTCCGACGAGTCCATCTTTACCAAGTGGGTTCGTTCTTCCGGATCTGCTTTACGTACCTGACGTAGTGGGAAAACAAGCGCAAAGAACCCTGACCAGCGTCCACGTGTTGAGTTCTTTCTACCGAGTACTCGTGCCGTCAAGTACCGACTCAGATGTGGTATCCGAGCACTTGCACGGCTAGAAATTACACGCGATCGGTGATGCGAATTCACTGCCGGGTCATATATCCAGGCCTCTGACCAGCAGCCAGAGGCCAACTGGAACTACCACATTGTCGTTGGCGGCGGTCAGGGTACTCTCCAGGAGGCTCGCCCCTGTCCCCGCAACCATGCATTTCCCCAGCATGAGAATCAGAGGATCGCCACCATGCCACGAGGCCCAGCCACCCAATCTAAGCCAGAGCCAGCTCGCCGACAGACCACAGGTTACCGCACAGGCAAACGCAAGGCTGCCCTCTAAGCTCTTACCTCCAACCCAGTACCATTTTGTCTTGCCATACCGCCGTCCAATTAAGCTGGCTGCTGCATCACCCATTCCTACACAGACAACGCCGCTTACCATGCTCAAGTCGCGCAATGTGGTGTCCCAGCCAGCCCAAGGATCTTGACCTACACGCGGCGCTGCAGCCAGTGACAACCATAACGGGATTGCACAACCGATCAACAAGAAAATGTGCGACACAATCACAGGCCCGCGATGATCCCGCCCGTCCACGTAAGGCGCCAGGAAAACAGTCAGGGGTTTGGAGATCGGAGGCAGTTGTGACGCTCGGAACAGGTCTAGGAGGAGGAAAATCGCCAAAATCAAGCTGAGCGCCAGAGCTATAAAACAAGGATCCACAAAGATGGTCGGCAAGAGCATGGCAACCATGATACCGTGAAAGACTTTGCGTCTTGTGTCGACTTCGACAATCGACGTGAGGTGAACAACAGTGGCTATTCCAGCCATGAGCACGACGAGGCAGTATGCACATATGGTGAGGCGTGTGGTAGCTGGTCCAAGAGCATGTTGGCGGGCATATTCAATACCGCCGTCTTTGAATGGTAACAGGGCCTCTGTTCCTCGGGCTGGGAGGCAGATCCATCGTTCGAGGTTGTTGCTAACCACCCAAAGTCGGAAGATGGGTAGATTGCCGAACAAATATCCCAATGCCCAACCTATGGGCTCATGGTTCGACAACGCCTGATGGCCCACGTAGAGCCGAACCGGTCCCAAGATTGTGATAATCACAAACATGTAGGCGACGGCCGCATATGCATACTTTCGCACTCGCGCTTGCGCCACGCTGAACGCTAGGAATGCCGCGGGAGGACCAGTTGGAGCCGGCTTCACCTTCTTCGCGCCTAGGGCCTGGTGCTTGCGCCGACTCTGTTCCAAGGTGGTGAATGTGTTTCTTCGAGGTGGTACTGACAGCGCAACCGTCTCCGATGAAGTGGCCTTGGATGGTTGCTGTCCAAAAGCTGACGCTGGCTTCTGAGCAGAGGCAGTTGCAGAACAAGCTCTGCCATTTAATTGCAACCTCAAGCGGGGCCTCAAGCCTGGCTTAGAATTCACAGGATGGACCTCATCCTCAGTATCCGAACTGTCTGCGTGCCGGCTTTTATACCTCCTACCCACAAGAACGCTGCAGAGGTATTGATCGAGTCTTGCTATTAGACCCACGGGCTGGCGTGAGCGCAGCAGCCTCCAGGTGGGCACTCGTGCCAAAGCGACTTCCCACATCAAAACATTCTTACATGTGATGAAAATGCTCAAACCCCCCAGCCAGATCATCGCCTTGAGAATCTCGGCTTGCGGCGTCCGAGCAAAAATGTAGAGATTTATGAGTGCTGATGAGAGGAGCTGTAGTTCTGATATATCCAGACTTGAAGTGGTGAGATACCCAAGCATCGAGATTAATGCCTGGTGCAAGGGAAATATGACCACCAGGATTTCCCTACTCAAGTGAGAGCCGGGATCTAGTTTCAGAGACAATGGTTTTGGAACTGGAGCGGACGATGATCGGTAATTTGAGGTATGGAGTGGTATAACGGAAAGGAGCCAGTGCAGATACATGCCAATGGCAGGAATCTTCGGCGTTGTTGTGATAATCGAGGGTATCGACGACAAACCACAGATGATTGCTGCTGGGAGAAAAGCCACGCTCTGGCGAAACAGAGAAACGGATATCATTAGCGGTAGCAGTACCGGATACAACAGAGGGCCAGGGTCAAATCGTGAGGGGATGTGAAATCCTAGCCTGAGTGCCTGCAGAATGGACTTTTTCGCAGCTACTGCTCGCACCGTGAGCCTGAGCGGATAAAGCAGATAGACAAATGGTGGGAGTAGAAGGAATGCCGTGACCTCGTTGAGCCAGTCTTTGAGGCCCGATGAACCCCCTCTGCTGTTCCAGACGACCACCCCAATGCCACAAAGAAGCGAGGTTTCTGTGCATCGCCGAATGATCTCGCGTCGCTTCCGTTTCTTATACGCTTCGTAGTCTCTGACTTGCTCCTTCGTCCGTTGTTTTCTTTTCCCAGGTTTCTGGACCGAGTCGAAAAATCGAGGCCCATCCCCCTCGACAAAGGCTGGCGGTGTGGGAAACGGGCTGTGGGCAGGGGTCAAGTTGGCAGGTGAAGTTCCTCGAAGACCCTTGTGTAAACGTGGAGGAGGTGCAGGAAGTCCCTTGAGAAAGGGGCCCTTCTCGTCGTCTGCCTCTGTGCCGCTTTCGCTGGACTCAGAACGACTGAGTTTCGGGGAAGGACCATGTCCATTGGTGACAACACCGTAGCCATTGTCAGCTCCCTGGACCTGCGCCGGCCTCAGGCTCTCTGCCCGCAGAAGATATGGGCGCGGCGTGCGAGACCGCGTCAGGTCATGTTGGTCGTGGATTTCCAGAGACGTGGATCGACCGGGTTCGTTTCTCGCGGACATCTGAGGGGTCATCGGAGGGCAAAGCCACGACCGGGCGCCAAACAGGTGGGACAGTCGTCGCAGTCTATCATAAGAAATCGTTTTCACGGCGGATCAGCAAAGTGTAGGAGAGGCACCGCAAGCACTGCAGACACGAAAGCCATCCTGACCTGGGATGGGCAGGTGGGCTCTTGTTGGGACAATGAGCAAGTAGTTCACATGCAACGGGAAGATTCTGGTGAGCTGAGAGGGCCACTTTGGTCTCTTTTTCCGAATTTTGTTCCTGCGGAGTGACGCAAGACTGGCTTAGTCCTACTTGTACTCGGGACGCCTATTTCGCGTCCCATCTCGCCATTATTTCAACCCGCATGATTTCAGGCATTTCATGCATTGACAGCATGGATACCCTAGGGACTTGTGGAAATGGGCGAGCAAATTCAATTGTTCCTGAAGTTCCAAAAGAATACAAATGATGTATTATATGCACATCTTTAATGCGGCATACCATTAACGAGCGCCGCCGTCGCCGTCTTTTGCCCGTTGGCCTTGGAAGCGACCATTTCTGGCGGAGGCACTGGACCAAACACGGGCTTCGCGATTTCGGTTGCCAGCTCCTCTTCCGCCTCATAACTGGCTTCATCATCATCGTCCTCGTCCTCGTACTCCTCGTCATACTCGCTTTCTGTGCCTTCGTCGTCCACAGGCTCTTGTTGGATCGGCCGGCCTCGACCTTGTTCCTGCATGATTTTGATGATGTTGCGCATCCGCTGCTCCTGCTTTCTCAGCCTCTCCAGATCCTCCTTGTCCCGCGTGCGTTCCTCGGCCATCTCCAAGATGTTCCGATTTGTTTGATCATGTTTGCGCGAGAGCGTGAGGTTTTCCTTTTCGAGTCGCTTCGTCTTCTTGGACATCTCCTCCATTTCTTTCCTAAATGTGAGGAATAGCTCGTTGCTGTTGTTGAGAGTGTCCTCCACCTGCTGGATGGTGAGCAAAGAGTTTCAGCTCATGCACCAATCAAAATAAGGTAAGGTAAGGGATAGATTTGAACTAACCTGCTTGAATTTCTCCACGTAGATGTTCAATTGACTGCGTAGCTCCGCTTCCGTATGTGAGAAGGTCGACACTTGGCTCGTCAGGGTCCGGCACCGAGCTGCTTCAGTGTCGGCCCTTCGACGCTCAACCTCGTGTTTGGCTTGCAGGTGCGCTATCTCGGCATCTTTGTGGCGAAGGATCGATTTGAAATGCATTTCCCGGATTTCGGCTTGGTCTGCTAAGACCTTGCATCGCGTTCTGAACCTGATGAAATATTAACCCAGCTCACAAAATGACAATGGGGTTGACTCACAGCTCGTCCAGCTCAAGGTGAAGGTTTTCGGGATGTGCGCCGGTCTTGGTGTTCATAGCTTCCTGCACATCATAGAGCATTTGGTCTAGACGCTCGTTGATGCTCTCTCGGGCCTGTTTCTCCGTCTCTTCAAGCTTCTTGTTGTCGTCTTTGAGTTTCTTGTTCTCTTTTGTTAATTCTCTGCACAGCTTTTCCAACTTGTCCTTCATCGTGGTTGTCTTGTTGTGCTCCGACTTGGATTTCTCCGCGTCCTTCTGGTACTGATCGCGACTCTTTTTGGCCTTGAGGTGTTCGCGCTCGGTCTTTTTCATTTCAGCAAGGAGCTCTTCATATTTCTGTTTGACGAGGTCGATCCCCTTCAGAGGTTCGACACCATTGATCAACTCATTGAGGTCGCGAATGGCTTTCTTTACTTCACGGTCAATCTCCGCCTGCTGAGCCTTATCACCTGCCTTCTCTTGCTCCAGCTGTGATAACCGCGCTTGTACTAGTTTTGCATTCTCCTCAGCGCTGAGTTGTTTGTCCTTCTTTCCCTTGCCTTTCTTCGCAGCGGGCGCGGGCGGGGGCAAATCGTGGCTGTCGCCATTTGTGGTTTGAGACGTAGGACTGTGCGCCGCGGTAGCCATATGGTCGGCAGCGCTGGCCCGTAAGCTGTGGCCTTTTTATGCCTGTTCAAAGCCAGTGGTAGCTTTTGAAACCCGTACAGACGGCTGTGGTGCCCGGCCTGAACATCTGCGACAAAGACTTTTAAAGTGGCGTCAGACAGCAATTGGACGCACTAGAACGTGAGAATTGTTGAGATATCTCTGGGCTATTATGATGACCCGTCTATTCTTTGCTGCGTGTAAATTATGTGGAACAGAGAGAGAGAGAGAGAGAGAGAGATAGTCCGGTCAAGCACAGTGGGAAGAGATCGTGCGAGGCGAACCTCGATCGGAGGACGTGCCGCGCAGATCTGGGATTTCCTTCACGGCCGAGCACTGTGTACAAATGCGCAATATACCGAAACTCAACGTCGAGGTTGAGGTGACTTACTTACTGCACACAGCAAGATTCGAAGGGACTATCGACAGCAATTATGCATACTTGTCTGATACCTATCCCAGCATACACAGATCCCCTCTTGAATCTGGTTAGAGACCTTGCTATGGGGAGAATGTGACACGTGACTTCTAGATTTCTTAATTCGGCGATTTTGGTTTGTCCTTCATCTTTCGCCTTCCAGTTACACCTGTGTTTGCTATCGTTAGGAACCTACAGACTGTAATTCCAAGCTTCTACTCCCGCATCGAACCACCATCGACCGACCCTTTAGACTCGTCGCCCTGATTCAGTGGCTACCTCCGATTCGAGCCTGCAATTCCCTCGGTCGGGAGATGCTTAGGCATGGCGTCGTTCGCCAGGGCATTCTGCGATGCGGCAGGCCGTATTTGTCCAGAAGAGGGTATGCGTCGGTGACAGACTTGAATAGCTATCCCACGCCTGGGGATAGCATACACGGATTCACAGTGAGAGAGATAAAGCATGTGCCGGAGCTGCACTTGACGGCATTGAGGTTGGAGCATGACAAAACTGGCGCAGAGTACCTCCATGTCGCTCGGGACGACAAGAACAATGTCTTTGCAATCAACTTCAAAACAAATCCTACCGATAGAACTGGCTTGCCCCATATCCTCGAACACGTTACGCTATGCGGGAGCGAAAAGTATCCCGTCCGGGATCCCTTTTTCAAGATGATGCCGCGATCGCTGGCCAATTTTATGAATGCGTTTACGGCTTCGGACTACACATCATATCCATTTGCCACTACAAATCTTCAAGATTACCGCAATCTGTCGTCAGTCTATATGGATGCAACTCTCCACCCACTGTTGAAACGTACCGACTTTTTACAAGAAGGATGGCGGCTTGGTCCGGAAGACCCCCGAGAACCCCCAACGGAGGACAATATCAAGTTCAAAGGAGTTGTCTATAACGAGATGAAAGGGCAGATGTCAGATGCCAGCTATCTCTTCTACATCAGATTTAGAGAACATCTCATACCATCTCTGCACAATTCTGGTGGTGATCCTGAGTTCATGACTCAGCTCACACACGATCAACTCGTCAACTTCTCCCGGAAGAACTACCATCCCAGCAACGCAAAGATATTCTCTTACGGCAGTTTAAGTCTAGCCGAACAACTTCGGTATGTGGACGAGGCCATCTCAAAATTCGAAAAAGCCACGCCAGATACGGAGATCAAGATGCCAATCAGTTTCTCCAATGGATTCGTCGCTTTCGAGGTACCCGGCCCGGTCGATGCGATGCAACCCCCTGACCGGCAATTTAAGTCTTCCATTTCCTGGATGGGATGTCCCTCCTCCGATGTGGTAGAGACCTTTTGTATCGGCATAATGATGTCGTTGTTGATGAGTGGTTACGGTTCCCCTCTATATCAGGGATTAATCGAGTCGGGCTTAGGAACTAACTTCAGTCCAAATTCCGGATACGACGCCTCTGCAAGGGTTGGAGTTTTCTCCATCGGACTAGACGGTATGAAAGCTGAAGATATTCCTGGCTTGAAAGAGACAATTCAGACAACTTTGCGACACAAAGCCCAGGAGGCTTTTCAGCCAAACAAGATCGAAGGTTACATGCATCAACTGGAGCTTTCCTTGAAGCATAAAACAGCCAATTTTGGGATGGGCTTACTGGAGAAAACTCTCCCTGGTTGGTTCAATGGAGTCAACCCAATGGATTTCCTAGCATGGAACGAAGTCATCGATGCTTTCAAACAGCGGATGAAAGAGGAGAAATATCTGGACCAACTTGTACAAAAGTATCTCTTGAACGACAACTGCATGCAATTCACCATGACTCCTTCGGAGACTTACGGTGCCGCCTTGGAAGCACGGGAAGAAGAACGGAGGAGGAACATTCTAGAGACAATCAAGAACGCTGCCAGTCCACCCGAGACCGCCATTTTGGAGCTTGGCCGGCAGGAACTTGAGCTCGTCGAGGAACAAGAGAAGGCTCAAGACAAGAATCTGGATACCCTCCCAACTCTCCGCATCAGCGATATCACTCGAGACAAGGAAAGAAAACCACGATATCACCAGAAGATAGGTGAAGTGGATTGCTTATGGCGTGAAACCGAGACGAATGGGATCACATATTTCCAGGCAAAGCACCTCTTCAGAAACCTCCCTAACGAGCTTAGGGTCTTGTTACCACTATTCACGGATTCATTGATGCGATTAGGCACCAAAACAATGTCTGTGGGAGATCTCGAAGCCGAAATTCTTCTAAAGACCGGCGGCATAACGGTGTCCTCATTTGCGGCGCCCGATCCGTGGAGTCTAGACAAATGTAATGAAGGGCTCTTGGTGGATGGCTATGCGCTGGACAGAAATGTACCAGCAATGCTTGATCTTATCCGCACGCTGCTATTGGACATTGACTTTACAAGTCCCGGAGCTATTGCTGCAATTCGGGAGCTTCTGGAATCTAAGGCTTCCGGGGCTTTGGATACAGTTGCGGAAAGCGGCCACCACTTCGCCGTCACGAGCGCTTCTGCTGCCCTGACACAAAGAGGGCGGATTCAGGACCAGCTCTCTGGACTCTCGCAAATAGAATCCACCGCTCGCATACTGGATCAAGCCAGACGTGATCCAGAAAGCTTGGTGCAGGTCATACAGAACCTGCAAACCATCCAATCGATAGCAATCGCCAACTCGGCCGACTTGTCGCTGCGTGTCGTGTGTGAAGCTGCCTCGGTCAAGGACAATCGAGATCTCATCCAGAACTTCCTTGCCCAAATACCACGAGCCCAGCCATCAGTGAGTAACTCAGTTCTATCGAGTGTGATACCGGGGTCGTCACTTTCACGACGAGCATTCTTCGACCTGCCATTTCAAGTCTCTTATACGGGAACATGCCTCCAAACTGCACCCTATAATTCACCAGACAAAGCACCCCTCACTGTGCTTGGCCAGCTCTTGGTCCACAACTTTCTCCATCCCGAGGTGCGAGAGAAGGGTGGCGCATACGGTGCGTCGGCGAGCGCGAGCCCGATCAGTGGACTGTTCACCATGTCGTCGTATCGAGATCCCAATCCTCGCACTTCGTTGAGTGTGTTCGAGCGCGCGGGAGTGTATGCCCGTGATAGGGACTGGAGCGGCCGCGAGCTTGAGGAGAGCAAGCTGAGCATTTTTCAAGGAGTTGACGCTCCCACAAGCGTGAGCAGCGAAGCAAGTAAAGAGTTCATGTACGGCATCACCGAAGATATGGACCAGGAGATGCGTGAACGCTTACTGAGTGTCACAAAGGAGGCTGTGCAGTCAGTCGCTCAGAAGTACCTCGTGGACCTCCCTTCGGATTTGAGGTCTATGTGTGTTCTGGGCGAAAAGAAAGACTGGGTCGAGCAAGATCCGAATGAATGGCAAGTCAAGACTTTGAAGATGTCAGCCAAAAATTAAGACATTGGGTGCAGTAAGTGCTGTACAACATTGTATATTTATCCACTCCTCCAAAGATACCCCAATAGAGCCCGACCAGCCAAATTGTTAACCAAGTCCCTCACCCTTTCCTTTATTTTCAACAGCGCGACTCAGAACAGAGCAACTACGTCTGCGACCGCAACAATCCCCCATGGTCGGAGATCACAAGTCATGGAATGCCTCGGAGCATTTCTTCCGCGCGAGATCGAGGCTTGGTGGTTAGAAGCTCTTGTCAGCAAACTCTGCTTTCGAGTTGATGTTTGCTGTGAGTGCCCAACTGCTGAGTTCAAGAGCATACCTATTTCAGACCTGTCTTATTCTTTGAGATCCAGGAAAGGCAGACTAGAGGTGTGCGTACATGTTATGCCATGGCAGGTTTCTCTCCTAGAGATTGCCTATGAGTCGCTCTCTCTTGATATCTCAAGCCATACGGTGTCACTTGCGCCTCAGCCATACTGGATTTTCCCACTATCCCAAATATATGTCTTCCTTATCCTGGCACTAACTCGGCACCGTCTATGTTTTCATCTTTTCACCTCCACTTGACTTCAAATCATTTGTCCGCACTCAATCACTCGGTCCATGCTGCTATAAGTCCACTCACGTATGGCAGTGCAGTGACGTAAATATCAATCTGTGCATGTCTGCTCTTCGCTTTACATCTTTCTGAGCTTTTATAATCACTTCTCATTCTTCCTATCTTCCTGGTTGACACTTATAAGTACGATTTAGACAACCACACCAACTACCTACGTGAAGTGAGCTTTCAGGTGGCATCGGGATACTTGACCATGGCTGTCACGGAGAGCGACCTCAGGACGTATGCATCTAGCAGCACTTTGTGTGCTCATCCACTCGTCTGACAAGGAGATAGCTTTGCGTCCTCCCTCAAGAAGGAATGTCAACCCAATGTTGATATCATTGTCAATGACTATCGATGGGCAGTGCACAGCCATGTCATCGCTGACTCAGGATCCTTTTTGGAACTTTACAGCAACGCGCCCCAGGTGAAGTTTTGACCCCCTCAAGTCCAGGTCACCTTGGCATGAACTAACAGAGACTTCTCCAAGTCAATAGGGTGGCAAGCGGCACGAAGTACATCTTGATAGTGATGAACCAGCCATTATCGCCCACTTGATCCGCTGGTGGTACACTGACGAATACGACGATGAGCCTGTGTCTGGCACCACTGGGCTCGACATACAAAGTCTTATGAAACATGGCAAGGCCTCGGCGTCCGGTCACTCCGACGAAGCGATTTCCAACCCTGACGCAGAACCCGTCGATGCTCCGGAAGACACTGGTTACGTGAATTCTTCTCCAATATCGCTGCACGCGAAGATGTATCTCATTGCTCACAAGTACAAAATCACCGCACTCCGCGAGAAAGCCACAAATGAGATGACGGAAATCCTCGGGATGGTGAAGGAGGCGCTACTGCCGTGTCTTTCTCATTTCTTTGTCACGGATGCTCCCGGCGATCGTTCCATGAGCGCCAACGTCGGCGTCGGTAACACTGGCTCCAGCAGTGGTACTGGTAGTGACCTGTCTTCACCACCAAACAAATACACGATCTCGGAACAACAGGACGCGGAGCTGTGGAAAGTCCTCGCCGAAACCTCCAGCCGACATTTTCTCTCGTACCACACCGATCCAGTGTTCCAGTACATTGCCACAAGTAACCCGCGCTTCCACTGGGATGTCATGGGTCGAGTCGCCAGCATGCTGGAGGCCGCACAGGACAAACTGGCGAGTACTCCCGCGGAGCCGCCAAAGCCACCCAAGAAGAGAGGGAGGAAGAAGCAGGAGATCACCGCACCGGGCACTGCTGGTGAGCCTGCCGAAGACAACGACAGTAGCACGAAGAAGGGAAGAGGGAGCGGAGCGGGCTTTCCGAAGAAGCTCAAGACGGAACCATGAACGAACTAGAGCGAGATGGGACGAGATGGGACGAGATGGGACGAGCAGTAAAGACTTACGAGAGGGGGGTGGGGTGGTGTTGAGGTTGGGGGAGAAGGGCTTCATTCGGGGGTTTGTACACATCTGCCGATTTTCATCGTTGGGGGATTGCTGCGGCGCTCAAAACGAAAAGAACTAAGACTCGTGCTGAAGGAGAAAGGTTGGCCGGTTGGTTTGACCTCGTCGCCCGATCATTGTCTCCTTTCCCCGTGGGAGGTTTGGATCATTTGGACAGAATAGGGTTGTTCAGCAGCTTGCTACGAGCGAGTCAGCCGAGCCAGAGAGACACAGAGAGAGAGATAGCGGGTCCCGAAAGGCAGAGATCATGATGAGGCACGACGCTCTCCCTCTATCTTTGAGCGGACCTTCTCAGTGGCTAAACAGTAGCTATTGACATGGCCTCAAAAGAGCAGAGCCAGTTTGGACAGTTCCGTCCGTGTCAGGTTTCTTCCATGCATGCTACACTTGGTTGCTTGATTGCCTGCCTGCCTGCCTGCCTGCCGCTTCGTTACTTGCTTGCTTCCCGCCTTGAGGGTTACTCACTTGCCCGCCTCTTGCCTGTGCCTGCCCATGGGAGGGGCGGGTACTCTTGAATCAGGGGAGACCGGAGACCAGAAACCAGGGATCAAGAATCAGGGATACAAGCACACAAGAGTCGCTGCGTCATACCGGATACCGTACATATACATACGCACATACGTACATTATATCTCGGATGTAGTCTTAACTTGATATAAAACGTCGCTTAGGATCCGAATTTCGAAGCCAAAATCTACCAAGACTTGTTGGCTGTGATTAGGTAGCCACTAGGGGAATCAGGGGGCCTCAGAGCCTAAGAGCCTCAGAGCAGCGCCACCAATAGACCCCCCGGCTGCCTGGTCGGCATGATCAAACACCCGTGGGTTGTCGCTCGCCCAAGGCTAGGTTTTGCGTGCATGCCGCATGCATGCTTCCGCTTTTCGACGGTCAGTCGCCAAATCTCTCATCAGATTTTGAGGTTGCACGGCGAGACGGTTAGATTCCCATGTTTGATTATGGGTGGAGCGTGCGCAGGCAGCAGTTCCAAAGGCGTCAAGATGTCTGTCTACATATTACTTGGAAACTACATAGGGGTACGGGAGGGGTGGAGGGGCGGGGGATGGGAACCCACGGCGCTACTCTAGGCTTCGGCGGGTCATGCCCACAGGGATCATTGGGCTTTGGTTGCGCTCGCTAATCATAGTGGACTGTGTTACTACTGTCTAGGTACAGCTATACCTTGGGATTGGTAACTCGTATCGCGTTTGTGTTACACAATACAGTGTCCTCCGTTACCACAGATTACAGCTTCTCCGTTCAGGCTAGCGTGGGAAGGAGTGGATCGTGGATCGTGGACCGTGGACCGTGGCATCTCTATCAAAGGGATGAAACCTTATCGGCGCTCGCTGTGGGGCACCGTTCAGAACGTGTCCAGGGCATCTTGGCCTCGTTGGAATCCACCTGGCCGTTTACGGATAATTGCGTGGTGCATGTATCCAGAGCAGCCAGAGCAGCACACCAACTCTACACACGCGTCTGGAACATGAACTCATAAAAGGCCACGCAGCAATCTGACGAGCATCTATTTAAACAGGATGGATGAACATGACACGGCTTCTATCCTCTTGATAGAGTCACCAATCCTTCTCCCTGCAATCCCTTTCTTCTCTTGGAACGAAATCCCATCTCGATAGTAAAGAAAATGACTTCACCAGACGTTCGGCCAGAACCCCACCCTTCCACAGTCTTTTCCCTCGTCCCTATCAATCCAAGGGCAAAAGCGGTGCTGGACCACCCCTCCAACGGTCACCTGATCTCTGTTGTCCACAATCCCGACGATCCCTTGAACAATTTGGGAATCAACGTGGGTCCGCACATTAGTTCATCCTCACAATATGCCCTGACGACACTCGGACGGGGTGGTACAGACATCACACTGGAAGGAGCAACCATTTCACGCACCCACTGCTCTTTTGACATTAACCAGGAATTCGGTACGATTCTCCTTCACGATCGATCAACGGCTCAGGCAACCAACTTCTTCGGTGAAGATCGTCAATCCTTTGAAAAAGGCCGAATCCGACGAGTCGTTGTCGCCCCGGCGGTGAACACCCTTCTAGGCATTGGCGGCCACGATGGCCGACAACTTTTGTTCAAGCTGCTTTGGCACAAAGAAGTGATCAATTGGAAGGACATGCTGAAGATTCAAAGTCAAAATTCTTGTGACACCCGAACTGTATCATCTTCTAGATGTCCAACATCGCTTAACACCCCTGCGGCACCATCTTCCACGGCCCGCTATGCTAGCCTCCACAAGATAGGTACAGAAACCTTTGGGGATGTCTGGCAGGCAGTCGAGACCGACACTGGCATGCTTATAACTGTCAAGGTTGTAAAAGATTATGTGCATGGCACCAATGACGTGCGACGGATGATGGTAAAACGAGAACTTGATACTCTTGCGAAGCTCTCTCATGTGTGCCATACCCCCTTCTTCCCCAGACTTGCCCAGCTGACCATCACAGCCGCATGTTGTTGAGTGTAAGGGCTTTTGGCAAGATCTCGGATCTCTTACAATTCTCATGGCCCTGAGAGATGGGAACGTTGAGGACTTGATTCATCAAGGGGTCTCTGAGCCAACCTCTGACCGACACCTGGCTGTGACTGTTTTACGCCATGTTCTTATCGGGATTCATTATCTCAGCAGCAAGAACATCGCGCATCGCAATCTCAAACCAGCGAATATCATTTTCACCAAGAACACAGAGGCGGGCTGCCAGTTTCAGATCACCGACTTTAGCGTTGCAAACTCTGCAAGCAATACCACGACTGTGGTGATGTCACCCCGATATGCAGCTCCTGAGGTTCTGTGCAGTGACGGTAGGCTCCAGACCTCCAAGGCCGATATCTGGTCTCTATTCGTCACTATGGCACATGTCCTGAACGTGGATGGCTATAGGGACAAAACTTTTGGCACACACGCCGAAATAATCCAATCCGCGTGCAACGCAGCCGAAGACCGGGATATGTCTGACATCAAAGATATGGTTATTGTAGAGCCTGAGGAACGGGCTTCAGCGGCTCAGATGCTACAGAGACTTCTTGGAGGGGAGCTTGGCTACGCCGCCTGACCAGGTTGACAAACACACAGACGACCCGGACCAGGACCATGTTTCGTCACCAGTTCCCAGCACGACGGGTCCCGCTGGTGGCAAGAAAGGAAAAGGCAAAGAAAGAAGCGTGTAAGAGTCTGAGCGTCCGGGCCTCAGTCAGGGTCCAAAGGAAGACGGGAAAGGGGGGCCCCCCTCCAAACTCAGTGCTTTCACCGGCTGTCGCAAAGGCTGCACTTCGGCAGGGTATTCACCTGTTTGACGGTTCCCATGTTGTACGAATCTCTCCATGATACGTACGTGCGTTGTTTGTGAGGAAGTCGGGGTTTGGCTTGGTCCGGGGTCGGTTTGGTGTTGTACTCGGGTTGCGGAACTAGGATGTTTTCTCATTCACGGTCGCTAGCTGTATTCTTTTATATCCACTGTGGTCTGGGCGAATGTCTTTCTGCAATCGATCCTTTCTCCCTCATGGAATGACAACCGACAACAACGGAGCATGCAATTAAGTGCCAAAGGTGTCCCGCTCTCCAATGCTGCCCCGCGGCCACGGTCTCTTGAAAGTGCACTTCCAGCCGAGTGCGGGCTCGAAGAACATCAAAGTGATGATGTCGTCTGTGGGCTTGAGACCGTAGAGTTTCCGCACCGTCTCGGCCGTCAGCACATTCAACTGCTGTGCCGCTCGAATTCCGAGTCATTGGCGAAAAGAATGTCCAGCGTGATCTCAAAGGGCCCCGAGTTCTTGGACCGGACAACCGACGCGAGATCTCGAATGGCTCTTGGACCCGGTTCCGCTGTTAACCTCAATGCTGCTAGGGATCACATCACATCGTTAGCACCCACGGTGTACGGAGGTATGCAGCTGAGCTCCTCGAGTGACACACTTCCATTTCGCAGACGTCCCGTTAGCTTGGGCAGGCGAGGTCTTCGTCATCGTCCCGACTGAGAAGACATGAATCGGAAACAGTGCCTTGAGATCACCAGGCTGCCCGACATTTAGATCTGGTCATCCTCCACCTTTCGGGTTTATTTGGTACAGCCTTACCCAGCAGAGTATTCAATTGTTCTCAACGGCATCAAGAAGCTGTACCGTCTTCAAAACAACTACAGAGCAAGTATTGGGGCTGGACACGGTTCATATCCCAGTAGTTGTCACTGCCAGGGCGGACAAGACTCACCCAAGCAGGTGCTGGGGGTGAGGTGTTTAGGTATATTCCGTCTATTTCGACTACAGTCCACCCCATTTCTCTTTCCACTTTCCTACTTGGCTTCACTGGATTTCACTTGGCAAACACAAACGATGGATACCTGGTCTCGGTCTCCTCGGCCAGTTTGGCAATATAGTTCTGCAGGCCAGCCAAGAAGAAGGCACTGTATTTCTTCTTGCCCTGCACGTTGTCGTTCTGGATCCATGACTTGACCTTGTCAAAGACGGTCGCCTTGGAGATCTGCTGGACGACTTGAGCCCACTCCGCCTGGGCTTTGGCGTCGGCCTCGACGGTCTTGTCGCCCCTGTTTCTTGCCTCCTGGATGAGCTTGATGATGAAATCCCCTTGCAACTCGATCGAGGGGAGCATGTTTGCAAACGGACCGCCAGGCCCGGTAACGGTGAAGAAATTGGGAAATTCGGCCACGCTGACGCCGTACAAGGCGTTGGCCCCTCCCTTCCACGCGTCTGCCAGCTTGAGTCCCCCACGTCCAGTGATGTCAATGTTATGATAGGCGCCATCGACCCCGTCGAACCCCGTGGCATACACAATGATGTCGAAGTCAAAAGCCTTGCCGTCCTGAAGTTCCAATCCCGTTGGAGTGATCTTGGCGATGGGGTTGTTGGCTACGTCCACGAGAGAGACATTAGGCTCGTTGAAGGCCTCATAATACCCCTGTGTGCAAAGTGGGCGTCCACCATAGTGTCCCTTGGGTTGGAGCAGTTTTGCCGTCTCAGGATCCTTGACGATTTGGGCAATCTTCTCGCGAACAAATGCCGCTGCCGTCTCGTTCGCCTCCACGTTGGTCCCGAGGTCGTTGAAGGTCTCGAAGAAGAACCGGAAGCCGCCGCCTTTGTTCCAGATGCGTTCATAGACTTCTCTCCTCTCTGCTTCCGACACCTCGAGCGCCGACTTCTTGCTCTCCGTGAAACCCATGGCGAAGAGCGAGTTGAACACCGTGTCCCAGATCTTATCGTAGTTTTCGTAAATCTCCTTCTTTTCTTCCTCGGTCACTGGTCGATCATTGACGGGGACGATGTATTGTGCCCGCTGTTGAAAAACCGTGATTTGATTGACGAGGTGATGGATGGACCCGGTGATCTGGCTTCCGGATGGTCCAGTTCCGATGACCGCGACACGCTTTCCCGTGACGTCGAGACCCTTGGGCCACCGAGCAGAATGAAAAGATAGACCTTTGAAGGAGTCCCGTCCTGGGAAATCCGGAATGTAGGGGTTAGTTAGAATCCCAAGGGCGGTGAGAAAATAGGTGGCAGAAAATTGGAGGCCCTTGTCTGTGGCGATAAGCCAACGATTGCTCTTCGCGTCGTAATGGGCCGAGACAACTTCGTTCTCGAAGACATAGTTCTTCAAGACACCGGACTTTTTGGCCGTGTCGACGATCTGCTCCTGGAGGTCTTCGGCCTTGAGATATCGCGTGTTCCATTTGGGCGGGTCACGGTCGTCGGAGAAGCGATAGACCCAACTCTCAGTATCAGTTTGGGCCCCGGGATACTGGTTCCAGTACCAGGTTCCTCCCAGCGCACTGCCCTTCTCGATCGCGACAACATTCGGCAGATGGAGCTTGTCCTGGAGAAGGCTGACGAGACGTATACCGCCAAATCCTCCGCCGACAACAACCGCGTCCACTTCCTTTGGGGTGGTTGGCATAGTGGTTCTTGGTGGGAAGAGTTAAGAGAATATGATTGGCCCGGTAGATATTCACAAGATATAAACGATGGGACACGAAGGCGAAGAACTGCAAACCTGCCGGCTGATCTAGTAGCTCTGGCTAGTCACGGGAGGCAGTCGTGGAGACGGCACCGGTTGTTGAGGATTGTTCTACTCTGCTACTTTCTTGAAAATAATCGTCGCAAGGACAAGGTGGCATGCAGAGAAAGATATAGTCGATGAATACCCTCACCTGACACACTCGCAAGCCTGATCGCGCCATCCTATCCTCACTGGCACCGAGTCGGGCGTGATATTGTATTCGGCACTAAAATTGCGCAATCGGATAAAGCTGGAAAGCCCAGCCAGCCGGCGAACTGAGATGTTTGTCTTTGCGCCTCGTACACGAATGGAGAGAGAAGTAGGAGAAAGAAGAAGACTGAGGCACTAGAGGTTCGTATACCCATCACGTCTTTCCCTGCCAAACTTGCATCAGGCTGGGCGAGAAAAATGGGGTCACCGTACACTACAGTACTCTAGTCCATATATAGATTAGCATATAGTATGGGTCCCCCGTTAAGTGGGGTACCTTGTTCGCTTGGACCCCAGATCCACTCTTGCCCTTCCTGGCACTAGCAAGGCTGTGGTAACTGGTTACCATCGCCGGGACTCAAGCTAGGGTGAGGCTATTTGCTTTCTTTCTTGCCTTCTTTTTCAGCGATAGATCACCTTTTCCTAACAGTTGTACGACTTCAATGCATTTCATTGAAGCCCTTGCGGTTTCTTGAGGTGGCTTCTGCCGACAACAGGCCGTGGCAATGAGTATTTGGCAGGCTTGAACACTCGAGGCCAACAACTCCTACGCCAGTAGTCGTTACCCTTGCACAACGTTTCCGAGAGAATACATTCAGGTGCAAGTCTAGGCGTTCCTGTCTGAATGAGAATCATGCCAGTCGCCGATAGAATACCGAGATCGGAGAAGAGATCCAAAATCTTGTGTAGAAGCTGATTCTCAAGGTATTGATAGTTCATGCGATTCACAGCTTCATTCAACCATTCGTAACAAGATCACGTCAGATTGCTTAACAGATTCATTCACCCAAAGATGCTCTGGAATTCCGTTAAACACTTCACCATTATTATGGCAGGGTTTCCAAACAATCTCAAGAATAGGATAGAGCCCGTATTCATACAGAGCGCCGCCACCGCTTCACCATGACAAGGCAAGTTATTGTCTCTATTGATGACAATAGATCTAGAAATGGCTTCCTCTGCCTTGAGTGGGTATAAAACTATCAGACATCTCTTTGACATTCTCAGTCTCCCTTTAATATCATCAGACATTTCCTCAGCGTTCTCGGATCTCTTTGGCACCATCAGACATTTCTTCAACACTACAAACCCTCTTACGGCATTGCATACAATATGGCTACTCTTCAAAAGAACTACGTGATCTATCTCGTCTCCTACATGCGTATCATAGCTACAAGTTCTCACCACGCAATCTACGTTGATATCGACGAGGGTAAGAGTGGGGAGTTACTCCATGTGACAGGTTCCATTCAACAGGGCATGAATTTTGAGGCCAGAACGTCCTCGCATCCCTTCAAGGGTACAACATGTGAATGGATAAAACCAGCAGGACGAGTTCAGCAAGACAAGCTCGCCCAGCTCGAAGCAGCCTGCCGAATGATCCCTCCACCAGCAAAGCAGTTCCATCTGTCGAAACCACTTGTCCCAAAAGACAAAATCCGTCATTGCCAACACTGGGTTGCCGAAGCCATCGAATTCCTGAGAGAAAAGGGCGTCCTCGAACCACTGGGGGAGGACGAAAGTGGGGATATCACCCAGCGCTGGTGGGGTGGAAGGTCGTAAACACTCGACCACCATGGCGAGTGATGTTCTGGTGCCGCAGGGAGAGGCCAAGGGACAGTAAATGCCGCGAAGTACAGCCCTGTCATATGTCATTAGGATTGATACAGACGTTGGGCCCCCGTGGATGAGCTAAACTAACAGTACACGGCCGCCGGTTCGGGGAAAGCATGTGGATGGTCGCCAAACAAGCTGGTGTGAGTGTGGGGCAGCACGGAGAGCGTTGATGTTGGCAGCTGGCTTTGCGAGATCCCATCTTTGGTTCGTCACGAGGAACGGAGACAGCCTACAGGGACACGTCTGGGAATGGGAGCAATTGGAAAGGGCTTACCAGGAGGGTCGATCTCCTGGCCCATATTGCAGATTGGTAGAATCTCGAGCTAGCAGGCTGTTCCTTTGTGCTTTTCCTCTTTGCCTCTTTTTGTCCTATCAGCTTTCTCTGTTTTTGCCCTACACTGCGAGGGGCCAGTCGTGGCATGCAGCAATCCTATCAGTGCCCAAAATGGCCTCAAGCCAACTACCCCTAGCCGCCCCAGTGAATCCATGCATACATTTGAAGCATCCACCCATATTCAGCAACATATTCCTTGAAAACTCGTGGCATCCACAGAGTCAAATCGGTCGGGTGATGATGATGAGAGGTCATCATGTTGCAGTACTCGACGTAGCTCGGATACCACCCTGACAACGACCAGTCGATTACCACTACCGTATTATCGTCGCGGACAATTATGTTGGAAGGATGAAGATCGGCATGTGTGAAGACAGAATCATGGTTTTGGAAAATCGAGTGGCACAAATTCTTCCTGGTTTCGAAAAGTGCGCGATTTTCGATGGGGTAATTCGCGTCGGCGTTTCGAATCATGGTGTCGACCCATTCCTCCTCCGTATCGCATGGCGGAACGTCACTCTTCTCAAGCGCTCTCTGTCCACCCGTCACATAGCCCTCGAGGATGGGTTGTCGCCATAGGCCACCAAAATAGCCGGGTGATGGGAGACTGCGGAGTTCGTCAAAGTAATGACGCAGTTGGGTGACCACCGCCTCCTTGCCACTTTGATTAGCCTTTGGCCAATACTCTCCCAACCCCTGACCTGAGATGTATTCCTGGACGATGAAGTTGTAACCAGTCGCTTCGTCGTGAAAAATGGCATAGATGGTCGGAACGGATAGGCTCGTAGCTTGCTGGACGAAGAGTGTATTTTCACCCTCCCGGAGGTCAATGTCTGCCCCGAATTTGACAACAAAGTGCTCCCCAACACGGACAACGTTAGGGTGTGGATCGCCGGTGAATCTCTTCAGGTGGGTTGTGGAAGCTAGGATCTCGGCGACAGTAGGCAGCGGGCTTGGGAGCCGGTCTGGTGGCACGAAGTATGGTAGGGTCGGACGCGTTGCCATTTTGCTTCCTGTGAAACGGGTGTCTCTTTTGTCTTTTTTGAGTCAACCAAAGGGAAGGAGCTGCCTGAGATTCTCAGGAAGCGTTAAATGACTAGGAAGATAGAACCGGAAGACAAAGCGAGAGACAGACATATTTAAAGGCCTGGATGAGGTGACAAAGTACAGACCATTCGAAAAAGCAGCGAGTCTTAATGCATACAAAATCTTGGCGCGCGGCACGTGGTGTGGACAAGTTATGTCAATGTCCCAAGAAGTGAACGGCGTTGACTTGGAGTGTAGATTTCCACTTTAACCTTCAGCCAGGGCCCTTTAGTCTATATACACCTAGCCAAATCCTAACGCGCCCAGGGCAATGGAATCTATTCAGAGACCATACTAACATTTCTATAATATGAGATCAATCTCTACGGTAGACTACTTTCAGTGGGGGATCACTCGAGACAAGGTCCTATCAATAGCCCGGTCTGTGAAGTGAAGTTACGCGATATAAGGAGTGCGGGGATTAACACAGGTGTGACCAAAACTTGCCGCAAAATGACGTGGTCCACATGGTGACATGGTAGAAGTGACTAGGGCATCGGGACGAGCCGAGAGACCCAAAATGGTCTAGCTTCGCCTGCTTCCATAATGTCGATTCTAAAAATGTTTGCAGCATTTGCAGTGATTGTAATGTTTGATATATATGCAGTGTTTACAGCGTTTCTCCTGTTTGGCATATGTCGTGTCACCAGGACAAGGTAACAAATAAAGACTTCAAATCTCAGATTATTTTTCAAAGGACTTCGCTGTAAAAGCACAAATATTCTTCAAAGTCTTTTGGCACCCCTTCGCTCGGTTAGGAAATCCTGTGATCATTGGTGATAGGGCAAGCCAGCTGGGACGAGGCCTTCGGAGGTTCTCCCAACGGCCGTCTCTTATACACCTCTTACGCTGCCGACGACCTACCCTGTGTGAATTCGGGGTGGCACAGACAACGCA